>NC_051179.1:61878000-61905925 GCF_013339695.2 Rhipicephalus sanguineus
TAAATAAATAATAATAATAAAAACGAAAAAAGAACGTTAGGAACAAGTGAAGTTCAACGCAGCATCACCATGGTCATCAATTGTCGACTTGGCTTGACTTGAGACTGTTGAACGCCTTTTCTTCGCGTGTGTTGTTGGCTGCCATTTTATTGCCTTGTTCACGTGGTGTGCTGCATCGTTGAACGTCGTTTTATCGAGAAACGATTCAGTACGGCTCCTTTAGCTTGATTGTTGTTGGGCTTTGTGCTGACTTTTCGTGTGAACGACGCTTCGCCCGCCACTGGCAACCGGCGAAGCGGCCCAAGTATGAGGCGAAGGACTTCACCACCAAAGTAGAAATTTGCGTGCCCTTAAAATGGGCTCTGCCTACAAGAAGTTGCTCCTGTGCCATGACGTCGGCAAAAAATACGACGTGAGTCTCCTGAGCGCAGTTAGCATTCTTGCGTATGTGTGGCAGAACATGCCTGCGCACGCCATTGCCAACTGTTTCAGGCACAGTGGCTTTGTTGCACCCAACTCCAGTGATGCCAAAGTGTCGCCGGACGACGGTGACGATGGGCAGGATTTCGGAAGTGTTATGCTGATGCAGTGACACTAGAGGATTATATCGGCATTGATGATGGCGTTGCACTGCCGGCTGTCTGAATGATGAGCAAATCGTCAAGGGGTGATGCATGGCAACGAATCCGAGAACGAAGAGCCTGAAGGGAGCAGCCTCACCATGAGCACATGGGCCCCCTCGCACTGTGAAGGAAGTCGCGGAGGCCCTCGTCGTCCTTGAAGAATTTTGTTTTGGCACTGCAGACAGCATGCGAGCTGCTGAGCACCTTGAAGGGCTCAGAAAAATTGTGTCCGTGTGAATTTCTGCTCGAAAACGGACACGCATCTGCGATTACTTTGTAAAGTAAAGGTATGCTGGAAAAACTCTTGCACTTATTGTGTCATTTCGACCATTCGATAATTCGGACATTCGGTTAATTCGGACATTTTTTCCGGTCCCTAGAAATCCGAACTAACGAGCTTTTACTGTATACTGAATGCAGCTGTGAATGGGAGTCAGATACACGATTCATACAACACTATACTTTTGCATATTTCCAAGAAGGCATGATAAGTGATATATATATTGAGAGTACATTAAAAGGGGCCCTGCAACACTTTTCTAGTAATCACCGAACGGCTTCATTAAAGGAGATTGTTGCCTCACGAATCGACTGCCAAAAAAATGTTAAAATCCGTCGAGTTCGAGCAGAGTTACAGGGTTTTGAAGTACGCTGTAAGCACTTTCTCTCGTCCCAATGAGCGCGCTGGAAGCTAAGCAGGGAGGAATGGCACGGGGGAAAGAAGTCACGTCATGCACGCGTCATGACATTGAGCACTTTCTGTTCTTTTTTTTTTTTTCGAACGCACAGCTTACTTTCAGTGGGACCATGAGCGCGCGGGCGAGCGCGTCGCGCCATCCCACAGCTGCCGCATAACTAGGCAGCTTACGATGGGCAAATCGGCCAATGACTGTGGACTTGGGCATATGGTGCGGTCATTTGGGTTTATGGCATCATTTGTTGAGAGATGAGCGAGCGATTTCTAGCTGAATTTGAGAATTAATTGTAAATTCCAGGCCGTGTGCTGCGCTATAATAATTGGTTCAATTTTTCCCAGGAGCCTCAACTACCAATCAGCAGCGTTTTATGACCATGCTTAAAAAAGTGTTGCAGGGCCTCTTTAAGGTACGTCCAAGTTTTACATATCAAGAATCAACTGCAAAACGAACTATTGGACACACCTTCTTGAGATAACTCATTTTCAAACCTGCACTTTTTTTTATCACGTTGATCGGTTTTGGTTTTCTCAAAGCCACCTCAATAGTTTTTTTGGCTAGTAGGGCTGTTTAGAACAGACAAGTGCCAGTTATTGAAGCCTCTGGTGAAGAAGTCCTCCTTTGAGGTCGATAAGCGGGAAAATGCAGTCAAAGTGTTCTGATTCAGTGACAACAGCTCTCTTCTTCATCACTCTCATCCCCTGATTCTTGCTTGCTCTTAAATTCTGCTGTTTTCAGTGCAGCAAGGCTCCACAGTGTCAATGTAATGCAACGAATACTGTCTATGAGAAACGGCAAACGAGCATGGAGGCCTAGCCGGCCTCAGTTGCTTAGGCTTGTGCGAATATTCGAGCACTTCGAATATTCGAACGAATAATACAGTATTCGAATTCGCTTCGAGTCGAATTTAAATTATTGAAAATTTCGAAGTACAGTGCAGACCACTTATAACGTAACCGCATATAGTGCTGGACCGGTTATAATGCGGTCTTTTTCGACTCCCGTTTACCCTCCCATAGAACCGCATGTATACGCATACCGCTTATTGTGCAGTCCCCCAAGATGAAATACCGTTTATAATGCGGTTGCGGGAAAATATTCCTGACAAACACGGCAGCGGGTGCGGTTCTCAAAGGAGGTACGCCGCTGGGGAGGGAGCGACGAGGTCGTTACGAAGGGCGAGGGCACGCACAGTGAACGAACGAGGGGCGGAGGGAGGAAAAAGACCGCGGCAGCGCTGGTGCGGGCTCGCCGAGTGGGAAAGGATGGCGGTTGCCTAGGCGACGGAGTAGCCTTTGCACCGGCGGCGGCAAGGCTCCGCGGCAGCTTGCCGGCAGCGCGTTCCGCGTGGAATGCGTGGAACGTACGATCGCGTCCTCATCAAGTGTGCTTTAAAGTAAGTTTCCTGTCGGGAAAAGCGTCATTGTTATCACACTTGCTACAGATATCGCGTTTGCTACCTCGTCCGCAAATTGAAAGCTTTGCGGCTCATGACGCGAGCTTTCGCCTTTTCTGCCAGTGCGCGGACTTAAACGAGCTTGGCGGGCTTTTGTCGCCGTTGGTCTCCCGGCCGCGAACACAAACTTCGTATCACGCGCGCTGTTCTTGGGTTAGTGCTTGAGTGCGATCTTTTCGACGTCCGACCTTCATGTGTCTTGGACAAACTTCCCGCGACAACATGCTGAACCGCAGGCTAGGCCTAATCAGCGTGGTTGCTTTTCGGTAGCGGTCGCGGGC
Source organism: Rhipicephalus sanguineus (assembly GCF_013339695.2). Taxonomy (NCBI): domain Eukaryota; kingdom Metazoa; phylum Arthropoda; class Arachnida; order Ixodida; family Ixodidae; genus Rhipicephalus; species Rhipicephalus sanguineus. The sequence goes on from NC_051179.1 coordinate 61,881,056, forward strand.
GATAAAAGTTGGCGGTTTGGTGCGGAATCAACGAAACTTTTTGCGATGGCTGCACTTGAAGGGAAGGAAATCATATAGTTAATGAAAACGAGGGCATGGTTGGCACAAGCGACTCTCGAATGGTGGTTCCGGATTCGATTGCAATGTCTTGGACATCGCGTGCGCGCCCACGAAATCGAACGATCGGTACCGCGCTCAGCACGTGAAATTTCGGTCGCGATTCGACATGGTTTCTGTGTAATGCGCATACCTCGAGGTGGCCTGAAACGTAGTCGGCGAATTTCCGCGATGGCACTTTGTTTTGTTTGCTTTTCCCCCCGTGTTCATTTCGTTGGCAATGCGGGTCTTTGGAGGTTAATTTTTGAGCATGCATTCGGAGATTTAAGTGGTTGTAAGCGCCCCAAATCGCATATGTCGATTATCGGACACGCGAGGCTACATGCTCAACACGTTTTGCGCAAGTGCAGCCTTTGAAAAGGTTGTTTTGGTTATAGTGCGGTACCGCTTATAGTGCGGATATTCGCGACTCCGGCGACTTACGTTATAAGCGGTCTATACTGATTCGAAATGAACGAATAGGTGTATATTAATCCGCTAATCCCCCTGTAAAGGTGGTTTCACTGCAGTGAAGAGGTGCTATACCGTGAATACACCTTCCCAGGGAAAATCCGCGCTGTTCGCTTGTAACCTCCTGTAAAGGTAGTTTCACTGTAGTAGAGGGGTGCTGTACAGTGAATACACCTTTCCAGGAAAAATCCGCACTGCCGCGAAGCCCCACTTTAAGGTTAAATGAACATATTCCCTCACATCGATTCATCATTTTTTAAGTTTAAAAACTTGTTATACCGGCTTATATGCTCCAAGTATAGTAAATTTTATAGCGTAAGATACTATCATTTGCATTCTACCGAAAGCCAAATCCTGCTACTATTAAAAGTTGCTTCCACTTCCTTTGAACCAAAAAGAATGACATTTGCACATGCCTTGTTACAATAAAAAAAAAATGTTGTGCAGGTTGGTTGGGTCATGACAAATATGCTCACTTTTCTTTATAATATGTGACATATACTATTCGAATTCGATTCGAAATTATTTGACCAAAATCATTATTCGCTTCGAATTCGCTTCGAACCTAAAATTTACTATTCGCACAAGCCTACAGTTGCTCCATTATGCTTTGAAGATGCAGATCTGTACTCACCCGACTTCAGGATCAGGAGGAATGAAGAGCGGTGTAATCCGGCGACGCCCGTCGGGCATTCTCGTTTCGATTTGCTTGTCGGTGGGGCCCTGTATCAAAAGCAAAGTGGTGGGAAAGCATTATTTGTTAAACATCTGTCCCTCATCCACGAGGTCACGAAACTTACCGCCTGCAACATCATATCTGAGCACTAAGGTGCGAAGCACAGTTTAATACCGAAGATAGTAATTCAAGATGAACAATCCCTAGCTCACAGACAACACCTGAAGGTGATGCTGAGTTTAATTCTACGGCTTCACAGAATAGAATGGCTTTCAGATGCTTCCAGCTTCTGTCAGGTCACTGATGGCAGCGGCCATCTATCGGCAGGACGACGCAACGTTAAGAAAGAAAAAGGTTGTATCTCCCACAACTTTTGCAACTGGAGCTTTGTGGAAAATCCAACTTCAATGACAGACGGACCTGTGCCTAATTCGGCACACCTGGACAACTGCCGAGCGCTTATAAATCACGGGCTCCTTTCCTTCTACATCAGTGACCTACATTTGCAATGCAGCTCAATCGTTCCAGGTTTACCTCGAAGCAAGATTTGCTAAAGCAATGAGAGATAAAACCCTTTCTTTCTAGATGCTTCATTGTCCCGTTGATAGACAGTCGCTACCGTCAGTAGACAGACGGGTGTGCACCAGTGCTGCTTCATCTGGGCACTTGCACCTTGTAAGAAAGCCACAAAGTGCCACCACCTAATGAGTATAAATCTAACGGCATGCCTCATACGAACCTTGACAAGATATGTCACTATAAAAAAATCAACATGATCAACTACAGCCAATACAGAAGCATCGATGGTGTCTCTGCACCACATCACCTTGATGTGTGTTGTGGGGCGGCTGCTATTGCTGTTGGTGTTGATGGGGCGCACCACCGAGTTTGCCGAACTCGCAGGCACATTGCTCGTAGCTGGGCTCGCCGAAGGTGCGACGCCGTTGACTTCCTTGGACAGAGTCGAAGCCGTCGTCCTCTGCTGCTGTTGCGCTTTCCGAGTATTGCTCCTGGGCCTTCAACCACCTCGGGGTCTTCCACCAGGGTGGTGCCCGACTGCCGCTGCTGCTTCCGACCCGACAAGCTTTTGCCGTACAATTTCTGATGCCACAAGTTCTGTTCAGGGCAGCAGAACGTTGGAGATGCGAATGCAATGAAAAATCTCCATACACTAGAACCCTGTCCCTGCTCATACATTTTTTCCACACACACACACACACACACACACACGCACACGCACACGCACACGCACACGCACACACACACACACACACACACACACATATCAACATTTCACTGAAGCTCTGTCCCAGCAAAGAGCTCATAGGCGTCCGCGTAGTCCAATAATCATAAACGTATAGTACGTATCAAATGTATCATCTACATTTTCAATAACATTATGAAATCTATAGAAAACCATCAATTGCATTAGAGATGCCCACTGCACACCATTGCCACACCACAGTCTTGGCAATGTGTCGCAGTGGAAATTTCTGAAATTTCAGATACCTCACAGAGGGCTATTCGACAATGGGACACTGCTCGCATGCTACCTTGGCGACAGAGACAAGCAGAAATAGCAATACTTCATTTTTGCTCGAAACTAAGAAAGCTGAAAAGAGCATGCTTGGTATTGCACAGACAAATCAATCACTCGCAAATGCCAATGCTTCCAAAAAGCGGAGCTGATAGAGTACATTCAAAGGCTTCCGAGATTTCGACACGCCTTTTTTCAGTCAACTATAAAATGAGATGTGCAATTTCAGCTAAATCCTGTACTTGGTAATTTGAAATTTTAGGTGGTCGCCACTGAGTCGTAATTAAGAGTTTGCAACTGTACATGCTTCAGAGGCCCAGTTGAGCGTACTAGTGTCCTTGTTTTACTAATTTGACAGCACACTCGCATGACTTTAACAGCACATCTATACAAAGCTTCCTGGGTACAATGTTTTTTTTCTTGGGGTCCTATAGAAGCATGTTAGAAGAGTAGGCGTTCTACCATGTTCTCAATCCTGTCAAACTTTCTCAAAAACAGAATAGACAAAGAACAGAAAAATAAAAAGCTACAGTTGTCAAGCATTCCCGATTGCTCCGCACTGCAAACAGTGCAAAAGAAACAGACAAAGCATACACTGAATTGTCTTCTCTTGCGCCACACTCTCTTGCGATATTTACAATGTGAAACCTAGTTAACCAGCACAGGGGAATTTCACCTTATACAGTAGACTCTCGTTAAGCAGAAATTGAAGTGGCCAGGAAAATATTGTCACATTATACAACATGGCACAGAACCTCTGTCTATCGGAACACCAGGACGTCGAGCTGAACCGATCACTGAGAACAAGACCTCATCGTCTTCTCCACTTCCTTGTTCTCTTCTCTGTTACACAGTGGCACACACAAGTCGGCCAGCAATGAAACCCCACAGCACAATCTCATCCCATGCTCATGGCAATACGTTCCGTCTAATTTACTGAGCAACAAAACAGGAGTGTAGAATTCAACAACAAAACCAATCATATAAGAGGCAGTTGTTCCATTTAAGCAGCTATTCTGTTTAAGAGATGTCCGTTTCCCAAACTACTGTATTCTGGATTCACTGCTGCATTTTCTGTACCTGCCAACCTGGTCTGAAGGGTAAAGCCCAAAACACCAAGATGTTGCTGGCAACCTGTGCATGCTCCACAGCGAATTTAATGAGTCCACCGTTTCCTTACTCGTTCCTCCGGACTAATCGGCATCCCAATTTCCTCCTCGGTGAAGTCGATATAGGCCACAGTGCCATCCCAGGAGCACACCAGTAGTTGGTTGCCTTCTTGACTCCTGAAATACAAATTCCAGATGCATGCGATCGTCAGACAAACAGTGACGGAGCTTTTTCGCCACAAGAAGCATGAACAGTGAAACTTCCAGGCTGTAAAAACAACGCTTCTGCATTTCCAGTTGAGCTACAGTGAGCTTTACAGCTCATTGTAGTGCTAGAATGACATAACAGCACAATTGAACCAGAATAAAAAATGTTTGCGTTGAGTTATGTAAGTGAATTGTGTTTATAGTTTTACAAGGAAGGGCGACGCAACTTCTTTTCGAAAAAAGAAAAAAAGCAGCATTTTGATATATTAAAGGACCCTTCACTAGAACTCATTGCGAATTTCAATCATCACGTGGGAGTTGTAAGGCACTGTCGTCGGGGCATTTTGCTGAGAGGATTTTTCAAATCGGTTTTTTATTGGTCGAGTTAGAAGAAATTACAATGCCTTTAGAAGGTGAACTTCACTGCCGAAGCATAATAATAGTAGTACTACCTGGGGTTTTATGTGCCAAATCCACAATATGATTATGAGGCACACCGTCGTGGAGTGCTCCGTATATTCTGACCATCTGGTGTTCTTTAACGTGCACCGACATTTCCCAGTACACAGGGATCTAGCATTTAAGCTCCATCGAAATGTGACCGCCGTGGCCTGGATCAAACCTGCAACCTTCGGGTCAGCAGCTGAGCATCGTAAACACTGTACCAATGAGGCAGACTTCACTGCCAAAGCAGATATGGATGCTCTTTCAATGCAGTCAATGAAGCACATACAGCAAGCCCTGTGCCTCACACTACTATATGCCAGTGAAATGACTTTTCCAATGTCAACATACCAGGATATGTCCAACACTGAGTTCGAGAAGAGGTCGTGCACCACGACGAGAGGTCTCTTCAGACAGGTCAGCTGCAATGACAGACAAAACACGCGTGTGCGCCAATAGTCAGGCATCAGTAAAGCCTAAGGCCACAAAGATAAAATAAAAAAAAGGTCATAATTAAATAAATAACTTATGTAGATCACAAAAGACCTGTTTACTCACCCAGACAGACAGAGACCTGTCCCGACTTCCAATGGCACAGCAGCAAAAGGTCTGTGTCTGGAGAAATGACACCCAGTCGTGTTATTCTTCATAATTTCATTACAAGCATGATAGAAGCAAAAGAGAGAGTGCGAAATGCCAATATTGAACTGAAAATTTTTTTTAAAAGGTGAGAGCTACGTAACAAGCACCTTGTTGTTGTCCTTGTTGACTCTTGATCGGATGTGCGGGTTGAACCTCTGCAAAATGAAAAATAACGGAACATCTCGTTCAGACAACAATTGATGAAAGTGTTTTAGAATTGATAAAGAACTGTGCGTTTTAGATAAAAGGCAGTTACATAATGCTGCTGGTATCACACTTTCACAGAGGCCTTGTCTGGCAAAAGTTTGTCGCCGAGAGGCCCGTGCCAGCCATAATGCTCTCTGGACTCTTGTAAAAGTTCGAAGGGTGGTCCTTTATACAAGGAAAGACGCAAGTGCATGGCCTGTGCTCCACGGTGGCTTCAAACATCAACAAGTAGCAGCAAGAAGAAGGGCGTTGCCTTTCGGTGTCACCTCTTATCAGCCAAGATAACTGGATAACTGTAAGTCAACTACAGGCCCTGCCCCTCACGCTATCATCTACAGGGGAGGGAGCCTAGAAGGCACTTGCCTATAGGCAATGCCTGGTTGTGCTGACAGCCAGTACATGACGTCAAAAGCAAATGCGCTTCCTCTCGCTGCCATTCACTGGTGTTCTAAGCAGCCGCCGCAGTGCACAAGCCACGCACTTCTGTGTTTCCATTCATAAAGGACGACGCTGTACAAGACTCAAAATCGCTGCAGAAGCTGGTGCATGTGCTTTTAGTACGCATACGCAGCGCACCTCTGTTTATGCAGTTTCTGCCGCAATAAAAAAATGCTATCTATTCCCTCCTACCACACACTACTGTAAGCAACAAAATGCCTTTTGTTTCATTAAAATTGGTCAGGTATTACAAAAGTTACAAGCAATTCTTAATAAGGAGTTAGTTTTTGCCCACCACATTATCCATTATAGTAGTAGCCAATGTTAAAGGAGTATTGACACAAAATTTTGAAGGCGAGATAACTATGGGATAGATTTGTGTGGACGCACACACATCATCTACGAAATATCAACGGATGATATAGCCTAGAACATACTTAAAATCAATTTTAAAGCGCGTGTCACGCCACTGCCTGAGAAATGCGCCTTTGGTCTCGATGTAAACAACCAACCGCCACTTGTATCATGAAATTGTGTTGGCTGCCACCATCCTTGCAAGCACTCTCTCCCAGCAGACCTTTTCATAAGAAAGAGTGAGCAGATTTGCAAGGGAGTACAAAGCTGACGTCCTTGCCTCAGCAGTACATTTTTGGGGGTCACGCATATTTGTGACATACCAGAGGGGATTATAGCAGCACCCAGGGAGCCTTCGCTGAAAAGAGTTTTCCACGCAGTGCTCACGTGAACGTGGTTTTGTGTGCTCACGTAGCCAGCTATGTTTACGTGAAAAACGTTCTGGGTGCTGCCTCACTCATCACTCTTTGAAACCGAAACTGCGACTGGGTGCTATTAAACTGTCTAAAAAAAAATTAACCATCGCGCGCCCGAGCCCACGAGGTTTACAGCTGTGATAAGTGGTTCGTTAGCTACTTCTTGTAACAACAACAAAAAAAAAAACAAGATGTAAAATGTTTGTGTCAGTACTCCTTTAAGACACTGCACACTTCGTGGCCATTCCAGCAGCAGTCGTCGACTCACCACACACGTCACTGCTTTACGGTGGCCAACAAAGTCCTTGTTGGTGCGCCAGTTGTCGCGCTCCACAATCTGTGCAGTGGGGCCAGCGTTGTTCATGGCATGAGCAGAGACGAGGTACTGGCCGTCGGGAGACCAATTCAGCCGCAAGATGTGAGTGGTTCCTCCGCACTGCAGCAGATATGCACTGATGAGTCTTAACAGAGAACACATTCATGCCCTCAACGCTTGTTTCAAAAGAAGTAAGGAGAGAAGGTGTCAATTGTAATAGAACGATACCAAAATTTTATTCGTATTGTCAGTTAATTTGTTCTCACATAGCTATCTGCTAGCCTCCTGGTTAATGCAGACGGTAGAGGAACAGTCTGGGAAAGACGTTGTTCTCGGGCTCAAATCCTGAACCCGGGCACATTTTTCGTCAACTAGGAATGCTTTATGCTTTCCAAGAAATCCTTATGGATTTTCATCGCAACTTTGTACTACGACCAGGTCGATAAAAATTTTTCCCTTTCAAGAATCTTCATTCATCTTATACAGTCGAACCCGGGTATATCGAACTCGCCAAAAAACGTTTATTAGTTCGATATATGGCATAATTCGATATAGGCCCGCTATAGGATTTGATGACACAAAGGCACATACCAATAAGAAAAGTACTTTATTAATATGGTGGCTTACTTGCGTGCCCTACTTTGGAACAAAATAGTCCTGGATTTTCTTCTGTTTCAACGACATGGCTGCGTGCGACAGCACGCACGCCTCCACGTTGTCCAACAAGTCGGAGCAGCTGAGGCCGCAACCTTCCATATTCACGCAATAGCGCCGGACCAACGCAAGTGCACTAATCACTTCGGAGGATGTCGGCAACGGGCCATCGTCAATTTCCTTATTGCTGTCGCTTTGGCTCGTGGTCGGCACGACATCTGCAACGTAGTCCTCATCTTGTAGCTGGCCCATGATGGCGACATCATCGTCCACACTGACGAACTCGTCGATTGTCGATCCGTCGATAGCACCCGGGAACTCTGCCAGCTCGCTCCAAACTTCGGCGGAAACACCTGCGGTGTCTCGTACACAGCAGTGCACACACGTCGTACACATCCTCGTAAACAACAGTGTGCACACGTCGGGCGCCACGGGCACCTGGCCTTTTGTCCGACTTGGCCCTGATGTCTGCCTTGTTCTTCAGGATAGTACTCAAGGTGCTCCTTGGAATCTTGTACGCGGCGGCGACGTCGGACTTCTTCTCACCGCGCTCGACTCGATTTATGATTCACAAGTTTCATGGCGAACGGCAAATTCTGCCTCTTTGCACAAGCCATGACGACAGCGCGCCCAGAAAGTTCACAGAGCACCAACAGCCAACGCCACCAGCACGGACAACGCTGAATGAGGACTCTAGGAAAAGAGGCAGCAGCACGCACGCAAGCATAAAGAAAGAAAAAATGGCACCCACTTGTACTGCCTCCGCGCCTCGGAGAAAGCACGACAGCCTCTGATTGGCTGTAAGCGCTGCGAGCAGGCCAGGATCATTTTGTGCAGAGGGGTGTTCGGCCGTGCACAGCCGGGTCTAAACCACTTTTTCTAGGGTGGCGCCGGCAGTTTTCTCCACCACCGCGAGGGAAAGCCAACTTGCTGGGGCACTTTTGAGGCACATGGAGTTTGATATATCGGTTGTCGTTGCTATTTTCGTTCGATGTAACAGTAACTTTTGCTATATATTCTCAATGTAAATTTACTGTGCTTACAAATTGTTCGATATACGGGATAATTTGATATAAACGGGTTCGATATAGTCGGGCTCGACTGTATACAGTCCAACCTCGTTAATACGTACCCGCTTTAAACGTACTAACGGTTAAAACGTAGTTGCGACGAATCCCCGACCGAGTCCCATAGAGCTCAATGCATTCGCTGACCGCATAAGCCGTAGTGGTTCGCCCTGTGCCTACCGGTTAGTGCGTACCCTGCGTACCGCGACAACTTTTTGTGCCATAAAATTTTACTGCGCCGCTCAACTTCCCGACGCCAGAATGTGCCGCCAAAGGTCTTCCGCCTTTTTGAGAAGTGCGCAGACCAGTCGATCCCCGATTCCGACTTCCGCGCGATTGCGTCGACGCCTTTGCGGGTAAGCATCGGGAAAGAACGAAGGCGAGGTGGCGGCCACCGACGAACGCGCCGACATGACTTATCGCCGACAACCTTATCACAATAAGTACCTTCAGCTATCTGCTCGGGCACGCGTGCGGCGCAGCGCTACTTTTTAAGCCTACTGCACGCTTTTATTAGGCGACAACCTGAACGCGCTGGGCCGCCGATCGCTGACGCTTCGTTGTGCGCGGCCATCTTCAAGGCTGAAGTTGAATTGATGGCGCAAATGCTCGGGCAGGATCGAAGAACTTCAGCCATGTACCAACTAGCCCGACAGCAAACGCTGCTAAGCCGTCATCAGGCGCGCACCGCTTTGTAGAAGCGAAAGCAGATCGCTGTTTCGTAGTTAGCGTTGCGGGTCGCGGGCGCCGAGAAACCTCGCTGCATTAACGCTATCACACTAAACGCACGTGTACGATACAGCAAGCGTAGCGCGGTTGCAACCATACTGCACGCTTTTATTAGGCGACCACCCAACGCACCTCCGTCCGCTGCCAGGACCGCTAGAGCATCGCGGAGTGCGCATCGCTTGCATGAAGCTCGTCATCGCTGCGTTAACCAAACAAGCTACTCGCCGCATCTGTGCACCATCTGGAGCGAAGTGGGTACGAACAACATTCCCACGATAAATGCGCGCGTGCGGCACAGCAAGTGGCCCAGTAGTGACGGCGTGAGCCGAGTAGGCGACGCACTGCACGCAACTAGTCGGGAGACGATCGGCTCCACGCAGCCGTACCGCGTTTCACTGGAACTGTGTCAGTTTTCGTTTAGTAGCAAATCGCGGTTAGACGCATGCACATATACCGCGGAAAGCAGACACTGTCCGTTCTGTCGCTATGTCGGTCACTGCGTTGACCGCGTATCCCGGACCCTGCAATAGTTTCGAAATGCTCTTCGGCGTCGCCACTGCGCGCTATCGGGCGGTCGTGCGAGTGTGCCAGGATCTTTTCTCCACTTTGGCAAAAAGAAAGAAAAGGCTTTGCGGTGGGTACTTTAGGCAATATTTGCTGTGGCACTCTATTTATTTGCTGGCGGCGATGGCGTACGCTAGGAGATGCAAATTTGTACTTGGTGTTTAATGCGTACTACCGTTTAGTGCGTAGTTATGCCGCGTTCCCGGCAGGTACGTATTAACGAGGTTTCACTGTATAGGCTTCTGGAGAACTAACTTGCGATAATTAAATTTGTTCGAAAAAATTTGGATAAATCCCACCAAAGCCCACACAGCCCCACGATGCAAAGCACGGACTATCAGCTATGAAGCGCAAATGATCAAATAAGCATCAGCTGATGTTCCGACATGACACAGAAGGAATTAAAAAAAGAGCCTGCTAATAATAGGCTAGAAAACTGAATTTGATGCAATAAAGAAAAAGAAAAAAGAAAAAGGATCTCCAACACACAGCAGTCAAAAATGGCATTCCCACTCGATGAATATTGTTGAACACAGGGTGTCGCTATAGTGCCTAGAATATACTGGCTAGTGTGCTGAGCGGAGGGGGTTTCCTATGGGAGGAGGTGGCAGGGCCGGTGATGCCTTCCAACTTTCGCCGGCAGGCGGCAACGCTTGTCGCAAAGGTGTAGGCCGCGCGCCGGTTTGGCCTCCGCAGCTTTAGTAATGCCTCGTGTCCGAATTTGTCTTGGTGACGTCTGCGCTGCTTTTATCGTGTTTGCGCTGTTCTTTGTGTACGCACGAGTAAATGAGAAGTGCAAAGAGCAATGATGCAACGGGAGAAGCATCAGGGCAGGCAGAAAACATGCTTCGTTCCGCTGTGTCGGAGTGGCGATCACATTTTCTGTTGAAATACAGATCGGGTTTTTCACTAATATGTTTGTATTAAGCAGTTGTTTGAGTATTTCCCTGCCCGTTTAACATTTTTCACTGTATTTTGCTGATTTAAGAACTGGTATTATGACTATTTGTATTGTGCCTCTTCTGTTGAGCGTTTGTTTACATTTGTGTGTGCGTTGTGTTTTGAACATTATTTATGTTTGATAAGTTGATGGTTAAGTTGTGGAACAGTGGGATTTTTCATAGTGAAATTCAGATTATATTCTCAGTTATTCAGGTGGGGTGAAACTTCGAAAGTGAGTTCCAAAGCTTGGCTGTACAGCAGTGGTAATGAAAGCTGTGACTAAAATTTGCGAGGTATCTTAAGGTGGACGCAGGTTGCATTAAAGCTCAAAAATGGTTTGAAATTGTTTAGTATTTTTTTATTTGTGTTTGTTTTTCTACTAATGTACTTTTTAAATAAGATCTGCCAACTGCAGACCATTGCAATTTTGCATAAAGGTAGCTACTAACGCTTTACAGAAGTGGAACTAAAATTGTGAGCGTACAACAAAAGCTAGATTTGTTATGTTTTCTTACGTTTGTTGATTTATGAAAATTGCCACTTATGACTGATTTTTTATTCTAAAAAATACAAATGCGCATAGGCTACTGCTTCTAGTGCCAGTTATGTAAATACCATTAGTACCACGTGGAAATTTTTGTTTTCTAAGCCCACTAGTTCTCAAAGAAAAAGTTACAGAAACTACAAAAATGTTCTTTTGAGAAAAACGCAGAAATAACGTAGGGGTACGCGAGCATTACCTGTTAATGTGTCAAAGAAAAAGGACCTAAAATTATTTTTGAAACTGCGAGTACCCAAATGTGATATATTTTCTGAAAGATAAAGAAATGTTGTATCAGGTAATTTTGAAATCCCAAAATTGAATTTTTTTTTTACCAAAGGAAGTCTCATCCCGCCTTAAACTGTTAGTCATTGCGGTTAAAAACAAAAGCCCATATTCACAAAGGCGCCTCGCACTTGATTTTTTCAGGCAATATTTCAGCTATTCACAATGCTAGACTAATGAAATTATCTAATTGAGATGTCGATCTTGACTAATGACCCCTGTTCGGTTTCTTTGCACTCATGTTACCTTCTGTTAAAATGAAATTCAAGCTCCAGACACATTCGTAATGCTTTTTTTTTTTTTTTGTGAAGTGAGTAGTACCTTCCAGATAAAATGCATGAGTAGGGAATCCTATTCAGACTGGCTTGTGTTCATGGCATGTGGTCTAGGAAATACGGATGCCATGCTGGAAAACGCAGAACAGTGAAAGTGACCCCACCCCACCCTACATTTGCGTATAAACGATGCTCTGTTAACTACAGACTTGCTCATGTAGATACAACAATGCAGTAGCCACAGCTGAACTGCAGAAACATCGAAACAACCGATCCGAGAGTATGGGGCCTATGCTGATATCTGCAGCACTGGGTGTGCAATATTCATCCTATTTGTGAAAGCGAACAATGTGCAAAAACTAGTGTCACAATGTCTGCAAGAAATATTAGTGTATTTGTGTAATACCAGCGTTACAAGGGAATTTGCAATTACTGTCGACCTGCTCCGAGTCAAATATCTGCTCGCGAGAATTATCGTAGCCACCGATCCGACTACCTCGGCGCATAATACACTCTGCAAGTCCATGATGGTGCATCATACCGAGTGTGACGCGCCGCTAATATAATAAAATATGACCACGACTGAGCGGTGCGAATTGCAGTTGACTGGATTGACTTCGAGTAAAATCGCTGCGTTGAAAACAGCGCGAAAACGGGATGAAGGCTAAGGATAACAAACAACACAAGCGCTGTTCCTTAGCCTTCGTCCCATCTTCGCGCTGTTTTCAATTGCACCTAACGTGTCCACCTTAGCTGAGTGTTTTCAACTGGCAAGTTGGGTGTATCGTAGTACAGTAGACTCTCAGTAAACGGAAATCTGTTAAACGGAACTGCTGCTTAAACGGAACAACTGCATCTAATATAATTGGTTTCATACTTGGATTCTGCACTCCTGTTCATCTCTCAGTAAACGGAACTCCTGTTAAATGGAACACATTTTCTTGGTCCCTTCAGGTTCCGTTTAACGAGAGTCTACTGTATATTAATTGTGACTTTTCTACTTCGCTTTGGTGGTGAAGCACAGTGTCGCGAAAGCTAGCAGACGACCATGAGGGACGTGTGAAACCTTCGTCATTTTGTAGTGCCCAACCAGTTGAGGATTCTCTGTGGGCAGTAATTTGCCGCTAAGATTTCCTTCTTCCGATCGAGTGTTCTGTCGAGTGTGTTAAAAGGAACGAAGAACACTGTATTCGCAGCAGAAAGCGCCGTGCTACGCAGCCGCAAGCGCAGGAGCCGCCGACGCGCGATGGACCTTAGCGAGTCGCAGCGCCGCCATGCGGTGACTGTGGGAAGGCATCAGCGCGGTGGCCACGCCAAAGCAAGCGCTCAGCACACTAGCCAGTATATTCTAGGCACTATAGTGTCGCTGAAGTCAACGTTTAGACGAGTGGTCTTGGATTCTTCAAGGCAGCAACTGAACGAATACAAGACCACTTGTCACGCTACACAGTCCATCTTCTCCTGAACTTCTGTCTTGTTTGGATTTACACTCAGTGGGTTCACGTTCTGCATGATAGCCGTGTTTTGGCAAACGGCAAGCGTAAGAGAGCGGAGCAGCAGAAATCACGCCCACCTCCACAAATGGCTCCGTGATGACACACTCCTGCTGCCAGTCGTGAGTGCGCCACACCCGTAAGGTCTTGTCGTCAGACTGAAAAAAGTGCAAACAGCGACGCAATTATAACCCTCTTAGGCTGCAATGGTTACAAGAACGCATTGCTAGCAACTAGCTACTTTTTCAGGTGAGTTCCAACTGTAACTCGTTACTTGTTCATTCGAGAAACTTGCAACTGTAACAACTGTTACTTTTTACTGTGTAACTGCAAGGTTACCTTGTTACAGCGACTAAAACACATACGGTTGCATCTAATAAGTCATGTTGCTTCATGAATAAAAAGTAGAGCTGTCCGAATAGCAAAATTTTGGGTGCGAAGCGAATTCGAATAATAAAGATTGAGTGCGAATCGAATCGAATAATTTCGAATAATTTTCGAATATTTCTCAAACATTTTTCGAATAATTCGAAGTGAAATTACAGAAAAAGTTGCAGAGAATCCCTAAGTATGTTCTTGTGAGATAGCAACATGAAAGTGTTTCTTTTCGCGAGGTTGATGAAGCGCTGGTGGGGTCATATTTCATAGTTGTCTTTCTTATCAAGAATGAGGCAATGTAGAGGCCGAATTCTATTTATGTACATGATTTGGTGCAACCAAAGTGCTGCCGACAACACTTGATACGTGATAGGTAAAAATGCCATTTCCTCAGCCTCTCCTCCTCTTTAAACTTCTGTGGAAGCCCAACTGATATTTCGGACAAGGGTGTGCTCCCTTCAAGTCCGGAGTTTCAAATCTGCCTCGTAGACGTCGATATATAAGAACATCTGAAATTTTTGATGCTAAAAAGCTTCGGCGTCCGATTTTTCAGACTTCCTGCCCAAATTTCAGGTCCAAAACAGCATTAATTGAGCCTCCAACTCTGCCACATCTTTCATCTCCATGTTGGAACCAGTGTTTTCTTGAGTTAATACATTTGAGACCGTAGCGGAGCTTGAAAGGCAGCTTTGCCGCAATACGGGGGTGTGATGAGAAGCATATTGAAAATCTAGGGACCACTTCCAAACGGACGTTGACTGTCTCTTGGCTAAGTTCGACCGTAACGGACCTTGAAAGGCAGCTTTGCCGCAATACGGGGGTGTAATGAGGTGAAGCATATTGAAAATCTAGGGACCACTTTCAAACGGACGTTGACTGTCTCTTGGCAAAGTTCGACCGTAACGGAGCTTGAAAGGCAGCTTTGCCGCAATACGAGAGTGTAATGAGGTGAAGCATATTAAAAATCTGAAAGGGTCACTTTCAACCGGACGTTGACTGCATTTGTCTTTGGGAAGTTCGAATAGTTCGAATAGTAAAATTTCAGTGCGAATCGAATCGAATAGCAAACACTATTCAAAAAATATTCGAAATTTCGAATATTCGCACACCCCTAATAAAAAGAGAAGCGAGAAAAACAAAAAGAGGTGGGTGATGTTGATACATACATATTTGTCAGAAGAAAAAATATACACGAGTGCTTTGCGGCCAGTTAAAGCTACCAACCCTTTCCTCTCAAAAGATGAGTGCTGAAGTGCTTCAAGATGGTGAAGCACTTTAAATAACAGAGACTTTAGAAGAACACAGGACTAAAGTGTCCATTCTTTGTAGTGCTTCACCATCAGTCATGAATGTATACCAACACGCCCAACTGGCAGTCATGCTGAATTGCTTGGCGCCTTCCCAAAATCCCTCACCAAGTGTTGATAGATTAGTGTGTGTATGTGTGTGTGTGGGAGGGGGGGGCATGTGTGTGGACTGTCTGACTCCGTACGTCAATACATTAATACTTGTTTTGACTACAGCAGTGTGACAATATATGCCTCTTTCATATGAATATAAACTGAAAAAGAAAATACAGTCAAACCCACTTATAACAATATTAAAGTGCCACGAAAATGCCGTTGTTATAACTGATAAAATGTTATAAAACAGGTTGCATGAAAAAAAAATGCAAAATACAGTCAAATGCCGATTTTTCGGACATGCTTGAAAATATGGACACTTTCGCGGCATCATCACAAGTCCCACAGACGTCATTGTACAGTAGAACCCCGCTGATACGTTTTTGAAGGGACCGTAGGAAATAAACGTAAGAGACGGGAAACGTAAGAGCCGAAAAACAGCAAAAACGGCAAAATATTTAGTGGTACAGAATCTTATTTCAATTCTTACGAGCAGCACGAAAATTGGCGCGCTGAACCGCGATCTAGTCGATGGATAGAAACGCGGAGCTTAGGACGGCCTCATCCACAGAAATGTAATCAACGTATGTGATTTTTTTAACACCAACAGCTGTAGGCATGAAAGAACTAAGCACACGCAATCACGACCGGCGCGGCGAGTCCGACCGCGAACTGCACGCACGACCATGCGAGCTCTAACCAGCTCGAACTCCTCCCGTTCTCCGACAAATAACGATGATGATGAGTCTACGCCAACGCGATGGCAGAAGTGAATGCCAATCTCGAAGGCCTTGCTTTCGCAAGCAATTACGTCATACACGCCATGTTTGTGCAATACAAATCTCAAAGGCTATGCTTTTGTCAATAGTAAATGCCAATCTCGAAGGCCTTGTTTTCGCGAGCAGTTACGTCATAGACGCCATCTTTGCAATTTGAATCTCAAAGGCCATGCTTTTGTTTGGATCAATTGAAAGATTCTGTTGCTTGCGCCTCTCATGCGGCTAATATATTACGTTCAAACGAGGCCAAGCTGCGTGAAAATGCACCATGGCCGCTCTCTTTGGTCGTGACTCGGTCGGCTCCGAGCGCACTTCGCGACGTATCATACGGGAACGGTCCGACAGTTACGACGTAACAGCGGGGTTCCCAATACATTGTATCCTATGGGAGCTATGCCGGGACCGGCGGAAAACGACGTAACAGCCGGGAAAACGCAGCAGTGAGGAACGTAACAGCGGGGTTCTACTGTATAAGAACGTCCGAAATTTTGGAAGCGGAAACTCTTCGGCGTTCAATTTTTCGCACTTACCGCGCGAACTGCAGGTACGAAACGACATTCATTGAAGCCCCCCACCTCAGCCGCGTCTGTAGGTTCAAACCAGCGCTTTCGCGAGTTCATCCGTGTGAAGGCGTGATGGCGGCAAACGCGCCAGTATGGCTTAATAGCTGATAACACTTATAATAAGCATCATCAGCTAACTGCTCGGTAGTGCATGTGGCCTGGCGCAGTTCTATGCATACTGCACGCATTTAAGAGGCGATAACCTAAACGCGCCGCGCTGCCGTTCATGCTGCCTCTTTGTGCGAGACCACTAACTGCGCCGCACAGCCGCGTTGCCTTCCTGAACGAAAGCAGCTCGCCATCGCCATGCCCGTGTGTGGTTAGGAACGGAGTGGGCATGCCGTAACGAACGCTTTAACAGCAAACACGTGTTTACGATCAGCAAGTGCCCCGGCAGTGATGGCGTGACTTTCGTAGGTGACGTGTGGCGCACATGTTGCTGCGGCAGCCTATCAGCTTGAGAAACGCTGGGGTGAGATCACCACAAGGTTCACGCCCCGTGCTTCTCACTGGCTGGCACAAGGAAACCCCACGTCCGCCAGCATTGCTCATTTTACGCAGTTCGCAGAACGGCGCAGAATGAGGGGCGAGCGAGCTGACTGTGATTGCAGGCAGCGCAGGAAGTGCACTTGGGGTGGCCCATTCGCGTTTTGAAGGGTGGCGCGGAACAGCCCATTCATGTTCGGAGGGGTGAAAGGGCGACAGGAGAGGCACTCAAGGCTGTCAATTCTGAGAAGGATGCAGGACGGCTACTTTTGTGTGAGTGTGCGGCGGCCGTTGGCGGGGGTGTAGCAGCTAGAATTTCTAGCTTTCATCTTTCTTTTTGAAGATTTCGTGTTTCATTACCTTTCAGCATGGACACCTAGGAGCTAGACTTGCTATAACCAATAACCAGCATTATTGTTAAAACCAATAATGCGACAGGGGGGCATTGTAGTAAGCTGGTTATTTTACCATAGAAAACATACAAAAGTTGACGGTCCAGCAGCGGTTCATTGTTATAACCGATATATTGTTAAAACTGGTATTGTTATAAGTGGATTTGACTGTATTTTTATGTGACAATTCATTTACAGTTCTTACAGTAACGAAAAAATAAAGACATTACCTTATCAGCAGTAGCTGTAACTGCAGAAAGTTTCTATTTTTAATACTGTTAACATACCGACAAACGAGTTGTAATGACGCACAGCAAAGCACAAGAAAAGAAGGAAGACGTGCAGAACTCAAGCCTCACCTGAGATGCAATGTACTTTCCAACTGGATCCCACGAGACACCTTTCACAAGGCCAGTGTGCCCTTTTAGGACCGCCAACATTTCTGCGACAGACCACATAGAAAAAAGGAAGTGTTACACAAGCTGTCTTGAATATACAAAGTGTGCCTCATGAAAGCGCGACTAAGAAAGTTGAGTTGTACCACAGTTTGTCACAATTTCAGTACATATTGCCACGCGCACTTATTTCTTTATTTTGATGCGATCGTTTCACCCACAAAAACTGTTAGTACCACTAAGCACAGGCCACACAGCAATACTGTACAGTCGACGTCCGATTTCCCGGACGCCCGAAATTCCGGACATGCCTGATTTCCCGGACTCATCTGTGGCACCGTCAAGTTGCCCGTAGAGTCAATGTATTAAAAAGTCCGAAATTCCGGACGCTTATAGCCTTCGCCATCCGATTTCCCGGACTTTTTACTGTTAACCGCCGACCCAAAGTCGCCACCGACGCCGCCATTTTGGTTGTTTTCATTTTCATATCCTTGAACCCACCATACTCGCATCGCAGGTGTGGCCAGCAGTACCGCCGCACCGCGCCGCGGCTGCCGTAACCTCGAAACCGCACGTGTCAATCCGTTGCCAGCCGTAGCTTAGCCAAGCCAAACCTCACTGTGTTCGTTCACGTGTTGTTTTGTCAGCTGTGCCAGCTCTGCGGTCGTGTCTGCGGTTGATCGTTTGCTGCTGCGTGCTACCTTCAGTGATCACGTTTCCCGACCTTCAGCATCCACCGAGTTCCTAGCTGTTTCGTGCTGCGCTTTTCGTCGAGCGGATTCGCCGTTTACAGCAATGGCACCGACTGCTCCTTCGTCTTCGTCCGCGCCTTCGAAGCGCACAAAGCCACCTCGTAGGCTCACGATGACGAACTGTCATCCGCGGACGTTGCCTTCGACGATCTGCGCGCTGGCGGCGTGTTGATTCCAGCCGAGATAACCCTTGAGGGCTTCGCCGACGCTGACAAAGACCTCGAGCTATGTGCGGAGTTGACCGATGACGAAATCATTCATCAAGTACGGAGGATTCCGATGACTCCGACACCGAGAACGAAGAGCCAGCTCCTACACAGCCAACGAGCTCGGAGTTGACGCGAGCACTGATGACACTGTCATTGGTGTACAGCGGCAACATGACGTGACTGAAATTGAGGCAGACATAATCGCGGGCAAGCGGACCGTGCAAAAGAAAATAAGCGACTTCTTTGCGCCCATGTGCTGACCTATGAGGGTAGTGCCGGCCACGTCGTATTTTTTTTTTTATAAACGGCTCTTTTCAGAGCCACCTAAACGATGCATTGGCTGAATTGCTATGGGAATCTTGTATTCCGGCTGTGACCCTCTCCGTCAGCGAAAAATACCTATCAAAAAGGTGCGTTTTCATGTGCATTCGTTTTTCCGGACTGCCCGATTTTCCGGACGTTTTCGCGGTCCCTTGAGGGTCCGGGAAATCGGACGTCGACTGTATTTGGGGAGCTTCGCGACTGTTTCAGATTGTTCCGTTAAGGATACTCACAGGACACGACTAGTCAAGTTTATTCGGGAGCTGAAGCGAGCACTAGCTATAACGCTGGAAGGTTCAATCACTAATGCGTAAAAGACAATGCATTCCGGCGATGATCAGATTACCGATGGCCGACGACCGTGATCACCGCTATCAGTGTGCAGTGTGTATTGCTTGTACATTGACTTTTCGTTTCTGGGCACAAGTTTGCCCAATAAAGAGTTTTCATCTGTACCAGCCTATGTTCTGTGTACTTCGCCATCACAACCACGTGATAATATTGCAAGTCCAGCATTCAGTAAGAGTACATTTTTGCATGGCCAAATATATTTATTATATTGCAGAAATGTGTATGCAGTCAGCCATGTTTATTAAATAACTTACAGCATTCCCCGATGGGATATTTTAGAAAGCAACGCAATGACTAGGTTGTCTCAAAAGAGAAAAAAAGGTTTTTGTTATAAACGTGGACACCGCAACGAGTTTAAAGCTGCAAAGACAGAGAAACAATGACAGCAAGTTAGCTAGGTCCTACCTTGCCACCTCTTGGCATTCCAGATGACCACAGTGTTGTCAACACTACATGATGCAAGCCAGGTGTCGAATGGAGACCAGGCCAGATCCAGGACATCTGCACATGATAATGCAGCAGCAGTTGGTTTATTTCGATAGCAATTACACAGACCCCCTAGGCGTGTTTTGCAGTGTAGCAGTGCCACAGAACATATAGAACATGCACAGGCATAGAGGATCAGAATGACTCTAGAGGTGCAAGAGGTGCACAAGGCACCTGGATGTATTAACGACGAAGCCAAGTGATTGAACTGTCATGTTCTGCTCAATCAACTATGCAGCATAGCCACTGTAGTGCTGTGCCTATAACACTGGTGTAATGAGCAATGTATGCTAAACCACTAGCATTGCTGCTGAGTAACTGTGCGTATAGCCCCCTCCTGGCACAGTGGCCAGAGTGAAATTGACAGTAAGCTTCAAGCTACAGATGCGAACGACTTTCATTCTGTCCATCATCAACCGTCAACACACAGCACTTTCCAACATGGCCCGCGGCGATTTTCGCGATTCGAGCGTGATGAAACATCCGATAACTGCCCAGTTTCTAGTTACCTCCCGCGCCATCTCGTACCAACACGTCACTCCCTACAATAGTAATTGCTGGAGTGTACTGTACCAAAACCATGATATGATTATGAGGGACGCAGTAGTGGAGGGCTCCGGAAATTTCGACCACCTGGGGTTGTTTAATGTGCACCTGAATTCAAGTACACTGGCCTCAAGCATTTTCGCCTCCATCAAAAATGCAGCCGCCGCAGCGGGGATTTGCTCCCGCTACCTTTGGGTCAACAGTCAAGTACCATAACCATGGACCACCGTGGAGTGTCTGCATCACTCCCTTGTATTGTCAAAACATTGTTTAAAGAATTTATGCAATCCAAGCATCCAACGGAAGATCTTAATAAGACAAGTGGAATGCTTTGTAAGGTATAAATTGACCGAACTTCGTGAATGCTTACCTCCAGAATGGCCCCTGAGGGTGCTGACGCACTTCCAGTGCTCCACGTTGGACTTGCCTCCCCCACCAAACATTCCCGATGAGCTCATGCCATACCTAGGAGTGAAGACAAGAGGGATTTATTAGCAACAACCACTAAATGGACCATCGCAACCACAGTGGGCACGAAGTAGAGCACTCTGCAAAGGGGGATCACACCTGCTCATAACGCTTCCTACTTGTGCTCCTTTATCATGCTTCATTTATTAGCGTAAAAACACCGAGCACAGGCCCTACCTTACATCCTTACATCGAAAAAGATAACAGCGGTCCCCATGAAGGCTAGAAATGCATGACATGATGCATGTTCCCCTAATGTGCTTAATAGGAAACCAATATTTTGTAATGCATAAAGGTGTCTGACCCTTCCCCAATTTTTCTTCTTGCCACGAACCAAAGTGCACCACAGCCATAAACGAAACACACCAAGTATTTTGTTGGGGCATATCTGCTACACTTATACGGTGCAAACACAGGACTATGCTTGTGACTGCAGGGTCGGTTCTATATTGATACGTAAGTATCCTGTGAGCAGGCAAAGGAAGCGCCGCAATCTCCTTATCGATCAAGTCCACCCTACCACGAGAAGTTTTTTTTTTTAACGCACTTCTGCTAGTAAAGCCAAATTGTGGACTCCAGGGGGAGTGCTCTACAGAAGAGGGTTACCAGGCGTAACCACCTTTCTTGCCAAGCTGGCAACGTTTTAGGGCCTTGCATCAGAATTTCAGCAGCGAAATCTTGGGCTCCTGTATTGCATGGCAACCATCATGGCAAAATTATACCTAAGAGGTAGTGATTATATTCTGCCCAACCATTTGTGTTTTGCACCAAGGCACCTTCAGGCACACTCTATATTTCAATTTCTGCAACATCAAAATGTAACACCAAACCAGCATTCAAACGTGCGTCTCAATGTATTGACATTTGAACAGCACAATGTGAAGGTTCCTGTTGTGGTCTTTATGCTCTGATGGCTATTTTCTGGACTGAAATTTTTGGAGTGAATTTGCGCGTGGCGGCAATGTCCAATTCGGAGCAGATGAAATTAAGTAACCCGAGATGAAAAAAACAAAAGAACAAGTGAGCCAAAGAGACTCTCACCGCCCTATCATCCATATCATGATGACCTTGTCGTCGCCACCGGAGGCAAGGTGACGACCATCGGAAGACCATCTGACGCAGTTGACGCACGCCAAATGATTGTCCATCTGACACAACAGCTTCGGTACCGAATCGCTCAGCTCCTCTTCCTCCCTTGCCACAGGAGCCATGTTCCATATGCAAATCTGGCCGCAGTCTGAACCTGTTTGCCGTTGGTGCAGGAACAAGGAAAAAAACAGTGTTCATTCCTTTCTAGTCATAGTCCTGCATTGCCCAGCTCCACACTCGTGACTGCAGTTCACAATGTAAAGCAGCTTAAACGCCTTTTATCTTCTATCTGTACACACGGGACAACTTTTGAAACTCAAGCGAACACTCAACATTCGATACTATGGCACGTAAACCTCGATGTGTTTATCATTTGGTAGTCCACACGTGATTCTACATCAACCTTGTGGACATCGTGTATTGATTCAGCTAAGCGAGCCGCAATCACAAGGAGCTTTGTAAGTGAGAGTTAACTAAGTACTGAGCACACAAAACCACCTGTTCTCACTTTAACACGAAACTGCATAGCCTTTTTTTCTTTTAGCTTACCTTGACCGCCGGTGGCAAATCTGGACCCATCGGGATGGATGTCCACCGAAAATATTGGGTGACCTGGGAATTCGGAATAATTATTACGATCGCTCAAACAAAGTGGACGCATACCCCTTACAGCGAAACGCTCGACGCTACCAAAACACAGCAACTCTGAAATACGTCACAGAGCCGCTCGCGCCGTTTCCTGCGATGTACTACGGCGTAGTCGAAAAACCACAGATTAATTGCGGCCGCCTGAGCTTTCTGAACACGCCAACGATATTAATCACACCATCTTTAGTTAGCATTTCTCGCGATTGACGTTAGTACTAACCTCTCGAAGCAATCACGTAAAAACTGGGAACATCGTCTCTTAAGTAAAGTTGAAGGACGGCACGCTAAAACGGTAACATAAACGGCGCAACTACGCCTTGTCATTAAGAATCAAGCGTGCTCTGTGCTTATATGTCTCAATAACGTGACATTCAAGCCACCACAACACTTACATTTATTTTTTCCTGCCGTAGGCGAACCGGTGGCGAATCGTAGCTCGCTCGCAAACATGTAAACAATAGCAAATGTGTCCGCTTCTACTTTCATTTACGCGAACTGCGTTGAAATATCGTGCACTTTGTGATCTCTCGGTTTCACATGGCGGCTTCGGATACTGTACTTGTGAGCACGCCGGGATCGAAGTATCCGAGATCGGTCCGGAAGCCGCGGTATGGTGTATCCGTAATCACTACAGTTCCGCCGTGGGATATCAGAGTACTGTGCTATCATCGATATATCTTTTTTTTTTTTCTCCCGCATAAGCGGCGCAGGCTACGGCAGGTTTAAGTATCGCGCACGAAGAAGCCACTACACACGGGCTCCTTCTTCTCTTTGTGTCACGCCAGTACGCGACCGGCGAGCTTTCGCCCATTGATAAACACGCAAATGTAAGCCTAACAATGCTCGTCTACCGCGAACGTACCGTCATGGGTCACCCAGTTTGGCTTTAGCAACTTCATCGTGGTTGCTCCTGCTTCACCACGCTGAAATCTGAAGACCGGGCGAGGCCGAAGTTGCTCGCCGTAGCAACATTTGTCACATGCCGAGTCGTCCTCCTTCGGCGTCTCCGCTCGCTTCCATGGTTATGAATGCGCGCAGTGTTGACGGGCGGGAAACGAGGTGCCGCCAAAATAAGCCGCGCGTATCGGAGTGGGAAACCGAAACAAGGAAACAAGCTGTCGGAGAAGTGCAAAAGCGGGAAAACGGCGGCGTTTTTCATCGCGGTGGCCTCCTTGCAGAAATCAGTTGCACAGTGAACTGACACAGTTGAAGTGCGTTACCAGTTAAGCAGTATTTACTTCGGTAAACTTCACGCAACGTCTTTGCAAGGTTGCATTTGTGATTGAGTCGTGAGCGCGCCAACGTGTTATCGGCCTCGTTGGCAGCGAACAGCCTTGGTTTTTCCGCGGTAGCGTAATTGAAGGATCGAGGAAAGAACCGGGAAAAGAGTTCGTGAACACTCGTTACATCAGCTCGATTGCACGACAGGTGCGCTTTAGATAGCACGGAAACGACTCGCGGATGTTGCTTGCCGCGATACACTAGGAGTAGGCAGTTTTAGAATTAAAGTTAGCGTTTGCGACCCGATATTTCCGCCACTTAACGGGAGCCCGCAAGTGGTTAGCGTACGACGCATGCGCAGTTGCACGAAAAACTACCGCAAGGCATTGCGTACGCTATTCTAAAACTAGTTTTAGAATACGGTACGCAAAGATAGCGTTCGTTGCGTAATGCACGCTATTTCCATCGCTTAACAGGGAGACGCAAGAGGATAGCGCACGACGCATGCGCAGCAGCGACAAACGCTAACGCAAAGCTTTGCGTACCCTATTAGATAACGCTCAGCAATAAAAAGAAATGTGGAAATTTTAACCCGTATTCCTTGCACAACATCAGGTTGGAACACCCTGGCCCAAGTAAATAATGTGCTGCAGTATCTCTTAATTATACGTGGTTGTATTACTATTTATTGCTTATACCGGGTGTCCCAGCTATCTTTAGCCAAGGGTTAAAAAATACAATATTAGAGGCAGGCGAGTGCAATGACTTGGAAATTGCTGACAGCCACCTTGCGCACTACAGACAATTTTTTGTTTTGTAATTAACTAATTTGTTAATTAGGGACGATTTAACTAAATTGCTAAATATTGACTTAGGCAAGAAATGCGCTTGCAAAGTTCGAGAGCGTCTTCAGAAAACCA
>NC_051179.1:61906025-61924356 GCF_013339695.2 Rhipicephalus sanguineus
AAGTACAAGTAACGCAGAATCTCGTTAGTCAGTTGTGTTGCGGTCTTCACAGAAAGCTTGTTTTCGGGCGGATCGGCATGGAGTCATTCATTTTCTTCCCAGTCGTTCGACATTCTCCGGGAGTAGCATTAAAAATTGATATCTTTTGAATCGTTCGTGAGCGTCTGAAACGGTCCCACAGAAGGCGCACCCCCGCGACCACCGAAGCGGCGAGTTCGACATTATTTCCTCATATCACGTCAATTAATGAAAACAATTAGCGCAAGTGCGCTTGGATCTGTTGAAGCCGGTAACCGAGACACGTAACTATATCTAAAAAGATACACTTTTTATGCATCCGTATCTTAATCGCGACACTTATCGTACAGCAGTTACTACGTGCCACACTTCACTTGCACGCCACGACGATTAATTCACAAATATAATGGTATCTTGTTTCTATGCCTGGCCGATACATAACGCGAACGTATACACATAGGTTCCCTCGCAATTAGCAAATACGGTCCACGTGAGCGTCAGCTGTTCGAGAGACGACAGCAGAGAGTCGACCACGGCCTGTCGCTCTGGCGATTATTGCGTGCAATTAATGCACAAATTTTCTTTTCTTTTTTTTTTCGGCAGTACAACGCAGGGACGCAGGCGTGCCTTTTTGTGACGCGGGAGGGTGCGAGGGGGGGGGGGGGGCGCTGACAACGCACACCAACGCAGACGACGCTTGGCGAGGGTCCACGTGACGCCCATAAAACGAGGCCGTCGCAGAACACAGTAACAAAAAAAGGGGGAGGGGTGAAGAGAAGAAAACAAAAGTTGTACATGTGTGTGCGGTGTGGGGGAGGGGGAGGAGGAGGGGAGTGAGATGGAAGGTGAGAACGTTTTTGTAAGCGTATTCGGTTCACGGCTCGTAAACAGTGCGAGAGCGGCTGTGGACGCTTTACGTTACTATTGAACGAGTGGGGCCCGATCGCAATAGTATATTATGCAAAGTTAGATAGATAGATAGATAGATAGATAGATAGATAGATAGATAGATAGATAGATAGATAGATAGATAGATAGATAGATAGATAGATAGATAGATAGATAGATAGATGGCAAGCGTCCATCTCTTGCAACTGTCAGTTGTCTGACAAGCCCAAACGATGATAATGGCTGGGTCCTTTATTACTTTTCTGAAGGACCATGATGAAGGACCATGATCCTTATTATCTGTAATAATTAATTGCTAGTGTTTTTACGTTGCCAAAACCATTGTAAGGCCCACCGTGTAGCGGAGAGCTCGGAAAGTTTGACCACCCGGGGTTACTGAACGTGCACCTAAATATAAATACACGGGTCTCTAGCATTTTCGCGTGTTCATCGAATACGCGACCAGCGCGGCCGGGATCGAACCCGTGACCTTCTGGTCAGCATCCAAGCACCGTAACCAACGTACTACCGCGGTGGCTTCTTCTCTGTCTCTCTCCCTCTTTAAACACAGCTAACAAAATTTATTCCTGTAAAATTTGCTCATCGCTTTACAGGAATTTCTCACACGTATAGATGCACGCCTTGTGTTGAAATCGTGACTTATCTTCAGGTTTTAGCCCCGTAGAACAATCCACATCACGAATCCCGAGTCTCAACTTATTCCTGCAATGCCTTCCTTTTGTCTTTTTACTCTTTTTTCGCTTCTGAGCAAAACTATAGTGGTTGTGCTGACGTTTTAGACAGCCGACATTTCGTGTACTAAAGTGATCTGCAGTTTCTATGCGGTTTAAGAAAGCGCCGTTTGACGGCATTCGTAACACGAAACCGCGCAATTACGCCATTTGGCATTTAAGCCGAGGCGATAAGTTCATAGCGACATCAGTCGTAAGGCCGCTACATTGTTTTCTGAACTCTGTTGCCTGCGTTTATAATCAAGTGCTTCCCACGTGGAGTCACATATATATGAAGCGGCACGCAGTGATAAAAAAAAAAATACACACACACACACACACACATCTAAGAAACAACACAACCACAGATGCATTTCCCACGTCTATATATGTAAACACGACGGTGCGTAACAATTAGTGAACGGAGATCACCACGCAAATGGGGCGAAACGTGCCTACACAGAACGCAAAAAGATGCACACATTTTTGTGCAGTTCTCGTACTGTTCCCATTATAAACACGCGCGCACTCGCGCCATCATGGACGCAGATGCGTGCAGGCATAACATGAAATATCACAAGCCGCATCTGCGCCTCTGTAGTCCTGAGGTACAAAACAAAGCAATACACAAGGAATACACCGACGCAACGCCAGCGCGGCCTGCAGGTTTGCACTCCGCCATCGCGGGCTCCATTAGCAAGGACGTCGTTTCTGTGCGCGACACGCAATATTTGGCGGCGTAAAAACGAGGCCGGGTTTTCCCCGATCGGAGCGTTTAGTATAGGACTCTTTCTCTTTTTCTCTCTCTCTCCCTCTCATACTCGGCCTCGGTGGACCAATTGCTTCAGTGCCAAGGACAAACGCCACCGAGTGAACATCAGATGGGCGCGGCCTGCTTGCCCACAACTATACGTACTATGTCTATAAATATATGTATGCACCGGTACTATTCTTGCTGTGTACGCCCTCGTGTGACGTCACGGCGCTTCACCACCCGATGTTAGGGGAACAGCGAGGAAATTCAGCCGGTCGTCTTCCCACCCGTCTAACCTCGGAAGATGGCAAGAGACGGCTTTGTTGTTAGGCGGACGAATTGGGCGTGGGTTCATTCAAGTTGTACAACTCGTACACTTAATTACTCGTTTATCTTTGTTGCTCGCGCTTAGACCCCGAAATCCTGAACACCTTTCCACACCAAGCAATAATTCCTACAACTTGACCATTGCTAATTCATGCACACGAGTGTACGCACGTCGAGAAAGGGCGAAAGAAAAATATGAAGGCCTAATTGAGTTCTAGGCTTCCATCTCGGCTAATCATGTTAGACAGTTCATTGCTCAGTAAACAATGTCGCTCACCAAATTCCATAATTATTTGTTTCCTCAGCAAGGGCCGCTGAACAGAACTGAGACGTTGGTTCAAAGTTAAGGCAACGTTTGCAGGCGATTGAAATCGACCTATCAACTATGATTCTTTTGAAGCATTGTTTTACTTAGCAAGTAAAACAATGCTTAGCCACCGCTGGGTAATTTGGGGTAATTAATCTGTATATATATATATATATATATATATATATAATATATATATATATATATATATATATATATATATATATATATATATAGATATATATATATATATATATATATATATAAACAATAAAGTGCTAACAAAGGACCCGGAAGTAAAAGTTGAAAAAAATCAAGCACGTAGGAAAAATTGTTCAGTAAAGGACTGACGTTTCGGGCCGCGGGACCGGCCTTCGTCGGAGTGATGCGAACATGCGACGGTACCGCAATATAAAATGCGCAGTAACGTATCATAGCGCTGTTATTGGCTGACAGGCGGTTGTTAAAAAGCACGTGGGAAACAGTGCGCCGTGATAGGACAAGAAAAAACGAGAATACACGGCGTGCGCACTTGCGCAAGATAAAACGAATAAAAGAGTAAAAAATGATTAACAATGAGTAAAAATGATGAAGCCACATAACGCGTGAGTCCCGGCACAAACATCAATAGCACGTCATAGGTACAACTGCGAGCAAGGTATCGATAAACATAAACGCGGGTGTAACATCTTGTCATGATCCGACAACGCTCAAACAGGGAACTAATCTATCTGCGTGAAAGCATAGCGGCAATAATAGCGGGAGTAGTCAAGAGTGTTTAGGAAACTAAATGGGTAAAAATGAAAGTTTGCCAGCGCTTTCATTCATACCACAAGTGACGGCTTTAAACTATAGATTAAATACGATTCTCGAAGCTCTCTTTCGTGGTGGGAACGGAAACCAGATTGAAGGATTGTAGCTGTAATATTATCAAATGAGTGGCCCGGAATGTGCACGTGTTTTGATAGCGGAAGGTTAGGAATGGTGGCAGCATGACACTTGTGGTTGTTGAACCGATATCTGAAGGGCGTTTCGGTTTGTCCAATGTACTGCAATTTGCAGACGGAACATTCGAGCAAATAGATGCAATTGTAAGTGTCACACGTAAAATTTCCTTTAATTTTAAAGAAGAAATCAGAAGCAGTGCTTTTAGCAATGTGTGACGTCGTCATATGCGCGCAAACCTTGCATCGTGGTTTTTTGCAAGGTCGGCAACCGACATTATCGGGAACCCTTGTTTTAGATGAAGTTAGGATGTCATGCAGATTGCGAGACCGTCTGAAGACTACCCGAGGTGGCAATGGAAAGATTACTTTAAGATGAGCACTCTGCGCTAGTATGTTGAAATGTTTTTTGAGAATTGAGGAAACGTTTGGCACCGATGCTGAGTGTGTTAGAACTAGATTACTTTGTGCCTGAACGGATGGTTGCTTTTTAGCGCTGAACAAATCCTTGCGATTCAGCGCATCGGCTCTTCTGACGGCATCCTCAACAATGCGGGGTGGGTATTGCTGCTGAATCAAAGATTCGCGGAGTTGTACGCAGTTTGCATAAAAGTCTGACTGCAAATTCTCTTAAAGCGGAGCGCCTGACTGTACGGTATACTGGTTTTCCAATGTTTTACATGTGAACTTTGAACTGTGAACTTTGAACATGTGAACTTTACATGTGAATATATATATATATATATAATACCTATTGTTTATTTTTCCCGTTTCGTTGTTTCGGACTGGCGCAGGTTACCAAGTACGATGGATCCGGTGAAGGTTCTCATTTGTGGAAGCATAGGTAAGGGAATTATGCTTTAATGCGCCCCTTAAACAGCCACTGAAAATGTACAGAAAAAAAAGAAAAGAAAAAAGAAAGCGAGCGGGTTATTCTCTTCCGGCGTTTCTCGTCTTTTCGGCGCACTTCGCGACGCCAGAAGAGTGATTCACGTGACGCGATTAAAGTACAAACTGTAGATTGGTCCATACACAGTCTCCTGCCCTGCTGGCTGCCATGCAGTCGCCCCACCCGTTCTTCCTTATCTCGCAGCACGACTATCGTGTGCGACCAAGTGATTTCACTTTGTCTTATGTTTCCGACTGCGAAAACGGAGATAACAGAGTGTAACCGACAAGCGCGAAATCCTGATAGGCTCAGCGCTTATAGTGTTGGCACTGCACACGTGCTTTATGAAGAAATAAGTGGCGAGGAGGGGATATCGCCCGTAGGAAAGGGTAGTGAAGGCGAGAAAGAAACCACTTCCTCGTCTTTCCCTTACAAAAATAGATTTAAACAGTCTATAGACAGTCTAAACCCATTTATAGACAGTCTATAAACTGTCTACATACAAATTTGTGTACGGGTTGAAGGCGACGATCAAGTTGTTCCGATTTTTGCATGACGTGGAATGCAGTTCCGTATAACCGCGGGGCCAGAGCACGAAGAAAAAAAAAAGAAGAAAAAAAAAAACACTTTAAATCCAACCCTAATCGTGCCCTAATCCAGCGCTAATTCTTGCGGTTAATGTAATGCTAATGTCGTTCTCGTGTAGGTCGCGGTGTAGTTCTAAATGCCGCGTCTAACGCGACTCCACTGCCGTAAAATCTCAGGAAGTGCGTAGCGCGGGCAACCCAGCGATTCCCTCAATCGCGTGCTCGCCACCGCCTCGACAATCGCGCGCTTTGCTGATGCGGTGGCGCCCTCTCGCGCGCGGCGCGGGTCTCGGCCTGATGTTTCAGAAGCGCTTTTCGCGATTTTAGTTATATTATTGCGATTATTTCTTGGTTATTTCTGTAGTTTATAATATTTTAGACCTTGCTAGTTTCTTTTGCGCTGGTTTTGAGCATTGTCAGCCTTGTTTTAGGCCTGTATTGACCACTGCGTGACCATGCTACATGAGACAGAGGATGAACGACAAGCCGGGCCCCTAAAGTGCTGCGCACTTAAAGGAAAGACAACGACAACAGACAGGTGCTTCAGTTGCGTACACCAGGAAACGTGGAAACACTTATATCGACGATAGAGTTACGACAATACAGTATTCGAAGAAGACATACATCAGGCATAATCCATTTTGTATAGCGTGGATTTCGGGATTGATAAATACCTTGTGTGTTGTTAACCGGTTCATTAACTCCTTCACTCCCTCCCGCATACCCACCCCCTCCCCCTCCTTCACTTTCTTTTATTGTCTTCTACGCAGCCACAGCTGAAGACTTCGAGAACGATGACCTCTTCGTACACTACTTCTTTCACCTGGAAAACGGTGAGTGCACGCATGACGGATGTCAACGTCTGTGCTATATAACTTCGCGCGCACGCACGCACGCACGCACGCACGCACACACACGCGCGCGCACACACACACACACACACACACACACACACACACACACACACACACACACACACACACAACACACACACACACACACACACACACACACACACACACACACACACACACACACACACACACACACCTCTTATCTCCTTCACTCTCTTTTCCACGAATAACGTAAGGCTGGCTTGTCTGATGCATAATTCATTTATAGAACGCCTCCGGCCGCGGAGTGCCGTGTCGCCAGTCACCGAACGGAGAATGCACTCTGTGTTGCATCGTCAACAGCCACCGAGCAGTAACGCGAAGAGAAACTCCTAATAAATGTGGCCTTGTTGTAGGTTGCCGTAATACCAGGAAGCGGCAAGGTAACAAGCCGCCGCGATTGCCTAGTGGTTACGGTGCTCGACTGCTGACCCGAAATGTGGCGCGATTTCACCGCACGTTACGGAACCCCAGGTGGTCCAAGTTATCTGAAAACCTCCATTACGGCGTCTCTCGTAGACCGAGTCGCTTTGGGACGTTAAACCCCACAAAACCAAACCAAACGGTAACACGAACAGCGCAGGCGGAACATCAACATTGCGGGCTTTCACGATGATGGCGGCGATGATGATAAAATCGGCACTCTCCTCGGAGCGGGTCGGTGAGAAAAAGTCGCCTAGCCTGCTTGAGCCAATAAGGTACGCAACGCATAACATACGCGCGCGTATAGCAATGTAACACTTTACCTATTCATTCTTCATATTTTCTTTCATTAAAGTCTCTAGCTGGTTCCATATCGTGCAACTTGACAGAACGATTCCGGTGTTATCAATGTCTTCTCCGCGTTTTTTTTTTTTTTTTTTTTTTTTTCAACTGTGCACCTTACTCATCTTGACCGAATGCCGGCGCTTCAGAAATGTGGACACCTCAGTTTCACGACGTTATGAGTCGCTTCCGGACCTTTACTTGCAGCAGACACACATGTCATCGTCTTGTTTCTTCCAGGAGTTACTGCACATGTTTATTCCTATTTCTTTTTAAGTTTCAGGGCCTTTATTTCTTCCCAAAGCCCCTCTACATTCGAAGGTAGAGGGGCTTCCTTTTTTCCATGCTTGGCACGCCCTCTACCCCGTTCAGCTCCGCAAAATGCAGCCTCTTTATTCCATCCGTAAATTTCTGTTTCATAAAACCCCTTTCAATATTCCGCACACGTCGCGTCTCAGCTCTGAGCACAGGGCGCTGTACAGATATTGTGAAAGCCATAATACATTTGAGAAGACACGCTCTTTGTTACATACTATAGGAATCCTGCTCTTGTACGCAATACACTGTAAGCAAAAAAAAAAGCCGAGATGGGAGTAAATGGACTTGTCCTCTAGCGCACGCCCCGATGGGGGTTTTATATACTCCGTCCACGGGAGTAAAAAATTTACCCCCCTTAAGGACGGAGGTTTTGGATGGACTGAGGGGAGTATTTGTTTACATCCATAGGGGAGCTTTTCCAGGTAAGTATGGGAGTAAATTTTTATAACCACCGAAAAAAAAAATGCTTTTCGCTGTCGCACCATGCGCCAGAAAATCTTTAAATAAGTTAGCATCGAAACACGGAAACTCGATCACACGTACACAAACATGCACACAACATTCGCAAAGTAATACAACACTCACACTGACAACCGCTCGCCACCCGCGCTTTTTTTTTCTTTCTTTATTGCCTATGTACATACATACAGCAGTGAAAACAAATGTATACCGTACAAAGAAAAAAAATAAAAAAATATAAAAATATATTAAAAAAAATATATAAAAAAAATATAGTTTGATAAGCTTCTTAAAATTGCTTCATCTGTAGAAGGCTTTCTACTTGATGAAGCCAATCCGGTACATCTTCCTGGACCTTTTGTGTTTCCACAAATGAACATATAGACTCGAAGAAGTATTGTCGAACCGGACGTGCATTAATATCAGCATGGCGCACCGCCCTTCTTGACTGCCATATACTGTGTAGGCCCAGTAACATGACTAGATCGAATGGTACCCCTTCCTCATTTTCAAACGGGAGAAATCTGATGCCGTAGGCATCGAGGGGCAAATCCTTTTTTAAAGTGCGTTGAAGAACGTCCCAAAAAAAGACCGCATCCCAGCAGTCAAGAAAAACATGTTCGATTGTCTCCGGCTTCCTGCAGAGTAAACAAAGGTCTCCCCAAGGAACGAATAAGCCCTTTTCTTGCATCCATGTTTTGACAGGCAATGTTGCACTGTGTAATTTGAAGAAAAAGGATTTACTCCAGGTGTTACCTCCATTTTTTTTACTCGGCTTAAGACATTCTGACCTGGGCCTACACGGTACATTGCTCTATAAAGAGGAACAGGAAGAACTGTATCTACTAGATCTTTGTATAACTTTTACGGGAAACAGAACAGAGATATTCCAAAGAAAAACGTGTTTTTAAAAAGAGACACGAATTAGCTACTTCTTTCAAGTAACCTCTAACATTTGTTTTCATGTTGCCAGAAGCCACCACGAGTTCCGGCAACACCCTCCCAAGCCTAAGCTGTATAACAGTACGTATGAACGGGTCTCGATTATTTCGGAAGAACATGAACCGGTTAACTAACTGACGCAGATACAAATGACACAGACTAAGGCCACCAGAGCGAACCCGTCTGAAAAGGTTAGTTCTACTTGTTCGCTCCCAAGAAGAACCCCATAAGAAAACAGCAAATATTCGGTGAAGCTTTTGTACATTCACACGCGCGCTTCACAACCAAACTTTGGTCACCGAGTATATATAGGCACCACATCTTGACCTCCAATGTAGCTCAGATAGGACACTTCTTTGCCGTGTAATTAAGCAACAAGCATTCATGGCGTACATGTAAATTTGCGGTGGGCTTATAGATAACACTTAGGCACACCTATCTTTTACTATAAACCCGCCGAACATTCAACGCCTTTTTAATTAGCGAATTTTGATTATTGGCTGGCACTCTGTCGCATGGGATGTATCCGCCTTAGCAGTACTGTGCGTGAGTCTGTAAAATGCACATAATCGTACACGAACCACGAGCGGCCGTGCACGAACGCTTCAGCGGCACACATTCACGAGCAACACCGGCGAAGAAGTGCGTCGCCCCGCCGGTATACCGCGTTGTGGCCGACGGCGTCGCTAAGCCTCTCCCAGGAGTACGGCACGGCTATACGATGAACGACAGCTCGCGATCACAAAATGCTTGCTGCTGTACAGTTTTCGTCGCCGTTATTTTACACACACACTGCCGCTATCCGAGTCCGCTATCCGCGTTAAGCTACGGAGCGATGCACTTACAACGAACGAGACAGCTCGTAGTCGCGGTTCCAATTGCTCGCAGTGCATCGGCGGTCGCTTGTTGGTTCAATCTGTCTCGTATCGGCGCTCGCCTTCTCGCTAGACGTTTGACAGCGGTGGTTACATGGCGCAAAAGAGACAATTTAAACTTATTCATTCCAGCAGCTTTTATTTTCTGTGAAACATATTCTTTGCTTCACCAGTAGCCGGTGCGAGCTCGTAGAACTCACCACGGCGACCGGTCTGGCGGTGCGAGTTCGCTACGCCGCCGGCTTGGTACCGACGACGTAGCGAAGCCTTCTTACCGCTTAGAAGTTGCAGCCGGTGAAACATCGGTTCGGTGACACTCCGAGAAGCAAGCGTTGCCGGTAGTCGGGGCGAGCGCGTCGCCGGCGCAGCTCTCACACCGGCCGCCGGCCGGCTTGATGCCGACGACGTAGCGAAGCCTACTTCTCACTGCTTCGAAGTTTTAGACGGTGAAACTCCAGAAACAACCCGCTGACGATCGCAACAGCTTACTTTTGTTACCGATGAAATCATTCTTCGCACTTATTCGTAACTCGGCAAGTTGAGGCGAGGTATCCGTGGCGTGTTGGAGGCTTGCACTCGTGTGCATGGGCATTGCCGCTTGACGGGAGAATAAAACACGGGACAGCCAGCTCGATGTGTTCGCGGTCGGACGCTGGCGCGAGTTGAACTTGTCTCTGACCAGAACGGTTCAGTGGAGAAAATAGTCCTACACATCTACACAAACCAACCGGCCGTTGCAAATCCTCGCTGCACTGACAATTTCGTTGTGTGTCGACAAATGCTCACACGGCGACCCACACAAGGCACTGGAGCTTCACACCGGCGTGCTAAACAGATGCCCGTACACACACGCACGCACGTCACGACCAAAAATGGTTTTTAAAACTCCCATAGGGAGTTTCTAACCACGTGACACGCACGTCACGACCAAACATACTTTTTAAACCTCCCGTAGGGAGTTTCTAACCACGTGATCTAAAACTCCGTGTGGAGTTTAACAAGGTCATGTCGTTCATAAACTCCCTCATTAAAGGGGCGTTTTACGACGACATGTGCCGACTTCACTCCGCTACCAGGGAGTAAATGATTGGGGCAGGGGGGTTTTCGGGGCTCATATGTTGGAAAAGCTCCCATCTCGGCTAATTTTTTGCTTACAGTGTACGCGCCACATTTCGACAAAACAGACCCAATGTTCGTGACCATTTTATATTTCTCTTATTATCGATTACACGGAAGAGCTGCCGCGGGAGCTACTGGTGCGATTTCATAGCTGAACGCAGTGCCAAGTTTTCACAAAAGACTAGAAGAGACGACACACGAGGACGACAAGGGCGATGCATGTGATCACCCTCAAATGCATCTGCGACGAGCCAATGACCGGAAGAACGAAGGGCGAAGTGTATCATTACTAAATGCGGCCCCAAAATGTATTTGTATGATCGCGGGCGGTGTTACGAAACACCAATGGGGAAGCGGTGCCGCAGTGGCATGCAAAGGGTGCGAGTCTTAATACGCCGAGAAGTCATGGTAGCGCAAAATTAAACAAACGCAAAACGGTAGACAGTACTGGAAACCACACGTGCATTGCCGGTGGCGCTATGCGAGGGATTTTCCCGCCGCTACTATATGACTTCAAGTGTTAGCCAACTATAGCTCAGGAACAAGTTATCTTGTCTTTAGTCGTATAATGCTGCAATGAGGCAGTATATAAGGCAGTATATAAGGCAGAGAGTCCGTTCAGTGATGCACTGTTAACAGAGGGTGGTTGACAGATCACGTCCGAAGACTTTATAGGGCGAAGGTGTATAAATATATATGTGGGGTGGAACGCCACGGCTCCCAGACATCTCGTTACTGGATGGATCCACACCACGACGGTCGTTTATAGAGTTCTGGGCGCAGTTCATCTTTTGTAGTCGGAAAGGAGCGCCAACCGCGGACGAAAAAGTATAAAGACAGAGGCAGAAAGAGCGAATAAGCATTTTTCCTAAAGAGGCAGGGCGTCAAACACGGACACGAGAGAGAAGTCAAGACACCGCAAACATTTGTGTCCCCGTTTGACGCCATGTCTGTTTAATAAGCTCAGCTCTCTGTTACTCTAAAACATTTTTCTTTTTTGTTTTAGACCTGCATTATATACTGCTGCTGCAGGAATGAATTAACCTTGCTTAAATAACTTTCCAAGTCTCGGTCAACACGATGGCTGATTTCCTTGGCGGCACAGTCTCCTTCAAAAGAGCAGGTACCTCTTCCAACCGTCCCTTTATCTGAAAAATGAAAAAAAGCTTCGCCTTTGACACTGGAAATATCAGCGAAGGCTGCCAAGCAATCGTAAATATCGAGAAAAGAAAAAAGCTCCGTGAATTTGTCCCGTTATCATAAACAAAACTGTTGCGTAACCCAGCGTGATAAGCGCCGACTTATCAAGGAACCCGCCTTTTCTTTTTCCCGGAGCAATACATATTTCTTTTGTCTGAGTTTCTATATCCTATCTTTCGCAAGGGCCTCACGCACTGCACGTTCAGGACTGTTGGTGCTGTACACCCTTGCGTGTTCGTGGCACTTACGGAACCGGCACGTGCCAGCCAGCCAGGGCGTGGTTACGAAACGCCGGGTCGTCTCTTACGTCAGCTCAACTGCAAGGCTGGTGGGCGCAGAAGAAGAACAACAAAAACAGAGAGATGGTATTGGTTCCTCCTCTGGGGGGGAGGCGGCCCGAGTTGTGCAGTCAAGGCAGCAGAGTCCCTAAAGTGGATAGCGACAGTTAGGTAACACGCGAGGAAGCCGTCAAAGATCAGGTCGGCTTGGAGCCCGACGATCACGTTGCACGCGCCCGTGTCTTCTCGTACCTCTTGACTGTCGTAACGCCGTCGGGCAATCTGCACCGTCGCGCCCAATGCGTGCCTTTATCCGATCAGCGCGTATTTATAGCTCGCGGCGCTCCCTTGCGTAACAGGAAGACGAGCGGAAATTTTAAGCTCATGGGTGACGTAACACCTACTCCCATTACCGTATTACCGTACAGTAATAGAAGAGCAACTTAGGAGTGTTATGCAGGAAACTCCTTCTTGAAGAGAGCAGCGCGAACGGCGCATGCGCAGGACGGTACAGTCACATCACCTAATGCGACAGCATTACAGAGGAGATACTAACTATCACTTGTGGCAGCTATCGGCGCAAAATACGGCGTGACACCAGAAGCACTGCAGCACGTAAATAGGAGGCCCCGGGCCTCCCATTTACGTCATTTGTAATTCAATCCCGTTACAGTTGTTCAGGTGTGGCACAATGATCTCCTAATGTTTGCTTTTTTTGATGGCCCAGGAAGGAGGCATGCATTCCTAGGTAGTGTCGGCGCTGTGCTAATTCGGCTTAACGTAACGACCGCCGTTATCACCATCATTACCGGACGAAGTACATATAGGCCACGAAGACTTCTCTCGATAGGTAGCGAGCGAACCGGGCCCCCCTCTCATTACTATGAGCACTCCTGTACTCGTTGTCGTGCACCACTTGCTACCCTTCGACATGAACAAGCAATTAGCTGTGAACAAGATTTACCTTTTCCAAAGACGCCTACAGTACCACCACGCTTTAGCCTGCGAGTTGCCGAATCACGAAACATCAACCCGGCTCCTTCGACGTGTGTTTCTCGATTATTCTCGATCTTCCTCAGGCACTGTCTTGTCTTGGCTCCTTACTCTGACCTTAAATGCAATTTTAATTATCCGTACCATGCGTGAGGTCTCTGATTCTTGCTGTCGTCCTCCCTTCTCCTGTGACATATACGCTAGAATAAACGAAGAAAAAACAAAACAAAAAATGTGATAAGAAATTGTCGAACATGGAACGTCGCTGGAGCCAATGTTCGTTTCCACAATGGGAATTGGTCGCGGCGATTAAGACAAATCCCTTTGCTGAAATAACGTTGGCTCCAACGACATTTTTTTTTTTTGTTAGACTGTTTGTCATCAGCACATACCACTGGTATTCTTATGCTCGCTGTTATTACATCCGGACATGCATGCACTCATTTGCGGCCGTATTAACCGCATTTGTAACTCCCTACGCAGGTTGGACTTCGTCGTGCCCGCTGTTCGGCGTGACGCAGTGTTCCCGAACCAAGTCCAAAGGACGCGTGAGTAGACGTGCGAGTTATACAGGGTGTTTCAATAAATGTGTCCGAAAATCCTAAAAAAAATCCGTGAAATGCGATATTTGTTCGATGCCTTCACAATTGCTTTTTTCTGTAGCAGCAGACATCTTGATGGCTAAAGACATCATTTGGGACTGAAATTAAGAAAGTTAAATTGATGAACTTTTTTAATTAGTGGAGTTAGGCGGTTATGTCAAATGGGAGAATTGAACTCCTTCACGCGAAGAACCCATTGCAGCTTTGAGATTTCGAAAAAGCGCCCTCTAGTAATAACTGCGAAGTAATGAAATTCAACCATATTCAGCGGCGAAATCGAAACCGAAACGCGGAAGAGCACAACTGCCATATTCTTCTGAGACGTCCAGAATCGACTTCGCTGTGTGGGTGTGCGTGCTTTGCTTGCAATTATAGCACGGATGGCGCGCGTACGTTAACGAACGTGGAAGAACCACACCT
The DNA here is from genome assembly GCF_013339695.2 of Rhipicephalus sanguineus. NCBI lineage: Eukaryota > Metazoa > Arthropoda > Arachnida > Ixodida > Ixodidae > Rhipicephalus > Rhipicephalus sanguineus. The sequence continues at coordinate 61,920,335 of NC_051179.1, forward strand.
CTGTAATCGTTGTCTTGAACAATGACGTCATTTTGGTCGTCCGCTTGTTGCGCTCACCGGTGCATCGGTTTCGATTTCGCCATTAAGTTTGGTTAATTTTTATTACGCCACATACGTTGACACCGCGCCTAGCTCAGCGTGCAAACTCGAAAGACTTCGTATCCCCTTAATGAAACACTAAACAAACAGCTTTGCACAGCCACGCTTAGCTCGATAAGAAAATAATCAATACAACTAGCTAGCATTCGCGAGCGACAAGCAAAGCCACCCCTGCCTGGCGCATTAGTGCGATGCGCCTTCCTAGCGCGTTCGACTGTCCAATTGTCTGGCTTCTTCGGGAAATCCTTGAAAAGTAGCCTAGCTGTGGGGATCAACCTCAGGCGACCCTTTGCGGGAACGCTTTTTCGAGGGAGGACACAAAAAGGCATGGTCTCTGTCTTCCCTCCTAGCTACACCGTGCTGCCAGCCGAGCGGCCAGCGACAGCCAGTCGCGGAAATACATAGACTAAGTGATTGGACAGTAATGTTCGAAAGAAGGGGAATTGTCCGAGGGGCTCGTTTTCTGTATTATGCACAATTGATGAAACCGACAGACAATTAAGCCAAGGAATACATAGGGGACATTATTTGAGGTTCCTTAGCTGTATTGTTATGATTCTCACTTAAACTGAAAGAAATTAAAGTGGACAAAAAATCATCCTTCCCGTCGGGATCCGAACCCACAACCTTCGAAATACGCGTCCGACACTCTACCATTTGAGCTACGACGGAGGGCGCTCCATCGTCCACTTTTTTGTGGGGCATTTATGTCCCCTATGCTTTTGGCTTGTTTCATTAGTTGTGTATAAGACAGTATAAAAGACAGTAATGTGGTTAGCCTGCGATTATAGGGGGTGATGGCACAGTGCCGTCCACCCCGTCTTGTTCCGGCAGCAAAGAATGAGGTTACTTGTCGGGTCGTTTCGGGATCAGGGAGAGAGGTCTTTCTTCAAGAAGGGCAAAGATCCGCTGCAGCCCTTCCAGGAGCTTCTTTCTTCGGTTGAGTGGGGGCGGCCGCATTCGTTTTCCTTAGAGTGCCTTCCCTAGACACGGCGGAGGACATTGAGATAAATAAGAAAAATACAGGGACCTTAGAGATAAACACTTGGCAGCGCCCTGTCAACCGGTAAATGTTTTCGGGAGTGTCGCCCATGTGTGCCACGACTCCGCAAAAGGGGGGGGGAGGGTTGACCTCGAGGTCAACGAGTCCTCGGCGAGGGCACTTCTTTGGCGGTCGAAATTCCACACGTCGTGTTGACGCAGCATTTCGGGAAAGCAGGCTTTTCATTTCACCAACATGTATGTACGAGGCGTCCCACTCATCACGCCGGATGGCGTGAACAATCTCTTTGGTGCCTTTTCGTTAGGCGACCTGTCTTTCGGTCGTGGTAGGAAGTGTCCAAGCGTGGAGGTTGGTGTGTGCAGCACACGTGCAGGCGCCTCGATCATGGGCTTCTGAGTAGCCGTTCTTTTGCGTGTGGCACCTGACTTTCATCAGCTTTGGGGCTCTTCGATTTTCCACTTTCTGGCAGCCAGCAGGCTGCCAGAAACCAGCCAGCGGGTCCCGGCTCCGACAGGAAATGACGTTATATCCCGTGGCCTAAAAACTTCTGGCAACAAGAAAGCGGTCGAGAGAGGGAAAATCGAATGTCAGGATCGCGCCTGGCCGGCTCACAACCACGCTGTCTGCTCTTCATTTGTATCGTCTGGTGGTAGCTCATAACATGCTAGTCCAAGTTTTGTTAGCGACGATCGCTGAGCTGTTGGCCTTGCTGCGCGCTCGCAGACTCTGCAGGCGTCGCCGAACCCTTGTGTACGAGGATAACAATGCTGAAGACCTCGTTGTGTGTCTTCTGATAAGCAGACTGCAACGAAAAGACCGGCATAGAGTCTCACTGTACTTTGAAAACCTGCGACCCCTCGCTCTGTGGAACGATGTGTTTAGCCGCTCGGCCACCACGCATACGTACGTACGTTGAAAACGTCGTGCCGGCGCATATGGACCTTGAAGTTAAAAAGTTATTCAGACTATCCAGGAATACTTGTGCAGCCCTGTTTGAGGAGTTCGAATCTTCAGAATTTTTTCTTCAAGGCCTCCGAGGACGACCGAAGATCTCGGCCGAAAAGACGCTTCGTGTCGCACTGACATACATCGGCCCGCAGAGTCGATGTATGAAATCGCCGACAAGTTCGATGTCAGCGAATCTACAGTGCATGTGGCAATTTGCCGTGTGCTGGACTTCCTTTTCCATCAGCGCATGGGAAATTCGGTGGCCAGACCGGGAGGAAAAGGAGCGGACGTCAGCGGACCGCCGGACGTCATCGGGGCCATTGATGGGTGCCATACCCGCATTTCGAGGCCCACGGAGTCCGAGGAGTCTTATTACAATCGTAAGAAATTTAGCTCCATCATACCCCAAAGAATTTGCCATGCGGACATGGCATTCATCGACGTGTTCGTCGGTTTTCCCGGAAGCGTTCACGACGCAAGGGTGCTGCGGGAAAGCTTCTTCTACGAAGTGGGACCTTCCAAACGCGAAGGTGGTCGAGTTATTACGTGTCTTTCCATTCAGGACATTAATGATGTTAATTGACGAGGCAGCAGAAAGCAAAGCCCAATCAGTTGCGTTAGTCGCGGTTGCAATCGCACAAACATATAATCTTGCACTCAGCCTGTACATATGAATAGTAATTTAATCCTTCACGACTTCCTTTCGCTAACACGTACGTATCTCAGACTCACGCAATCATTTCGCAGGTGGATATCTGCTCGGGGATGCAGCGTATTTCTTGCTTCAATGGCTGCTATCACCCGATCGCTAACTGGCAGCCTTGATGACGACTTTCCACAAAGTGCAAAGCAATGATAGAGTTATAGAGCAAAATTAACGTAGAGATCTATGTTATCACCGCTTCTTTATATTGTAGAGGGCTGCTGGAATGAGCGACGAGATAGCGTCCAGTTTGGATTTGTTTCCCGTATGCCGAGAACTGCAGCGAGCCATCCGTACTTCCCACGAGCACATCGAGGAATGGCAACAAGTCTTTTGAACACTCGCCGACACACCGCAAACTTATTACCGGGCTCGTCAACTGCTTGTAGTACTCTGCGCTGATGCAGAAGTACGCCGAGCCGTGCTCCCAATAGGGTTGCTGAAGTTCATCATGAAACAAACCGATAAAATAACGAACAGGAGAGACGAAGGTGACGTCATGAGAACGTTTTCCATACGAAACCTCTAGTTCCCAGACTGCTTTTTTTGCTCTAATCACGTTCTTGGGGATTTGAACCAACCAAAAGGCGAAACAAGGAAAAGTGCCACGCACAACGACTGGTCCAGTTCAGCCGTTGTCTGTGCCGCTTCTCTGTGTTTCGTCTTTTGGCTGGTTCAAATCCTCAAGAATGTGTACCAACTTACCGAGATCGCTATAATGTTACAACGCGCCAGGCAGGGGTGTTTTTGCGGGCCCGAAAGCGCGTTTACATGTATACGACAACATGGCGCATCGCATCCATGCATGTAAACGAGGGCAATGCGCTAAGTGAGCTGCTAGATAATGACCGCAGCAGCAAGTAAGGTGTAGACCTTACTTGCTGCTGCGGTCAACTGTTCCGATCGTTCCCGCACGATATCTGAAGCAGTGACACCTGCAGTTCGAGGATTTTTCAACAGCTGTAAGCAAAGTATACAACTTAATCAGGTACAAATTGATAATGTTTAAGTTAGGACGCCTTGTCCTAAAACGCGCCGCATCGTTATGAGCGGAAGGCTGTGTACGCGAGGTGGCCTCGTATTGTTTCGCCGATGAGGTCGATGTCGTCTCGTTGTCTCTCCGAAACAGGCGGAGGTGGCGCACTTTTCGCACCCGTTCGAGCTCGAGTTGGAGAACACAGCGGGTACAGACCAGGAAGGTAAGTGTACAGCCCCTGTTGTTGTCGGCCTTGTGACTATCTGTCCTCGAAAATGACGAGAAATTGCGTC
>NC_051179.1:61924456-61974449 GCF_013339695.2 Rhipicephalus sanguineus
TTCGAAACCATGTCCGAGCGGTGTCTTCTAGCGCGAAATACACGTGCCGTAGTTTGTCTTCACTTGTCCAGTTGTTGAAAACAGCGACCGGTCGTACCTTTCCAGCCAGCTCTCTGGATCTTCGAGCGACGACCCGTGGAAGGTTGGCGGCTCCCGGGGCTGATGCAGCGGGATCGATGTTGGAGCTACTGGGTCGGTCATCGTTACAGTCGAGGTCAGGGCGTTAGGTTGCCTGGCGTTGCCGGGAAGAGGTCCGTACTCTGGCTTTAGTCCTAGCTGCCGGCGGCTAGTTCGACGATCCGGTTTTCTTCGCCGTCGTCCTCCTCGCGGCTTGGGCTTGTGTCAGCGCTTCGCGGGGGCGTCCGGATCATGGAAGCAGCAGCACCTCCACCAGATGTCACGTGGTCGTGACGTCGACGAAGACAGCAGTCGGCGTTTGCAGGATGAAACTGTTTATTTGGCCGAACTTGTGGCCGAGAAACTGAGAACTAGAACTACAGCAATAAACGCTGTACAATGATAGCGGCGAACAGGGCGTCGTCCGTCGATCAACTGATCGGCATTTAAACATGTGCCGTCGAATATTCCAGCGTTATCGCTGGCTGTCGTGCAAATTCTAGAATAAGCGCGAGTGTGCGCGTCTTGCGCGCAATCTTAACAAAACGATCTACAATGATCGCGAAGGCTCTGGAACAATGAGGCGCGGTTCGCGCTGAGCGTTGCTGACAGTCTTTGTGGCCGAAAACCGAATACAGCAAAAGTAATAAAGAAACGCACGTGGCAATATCAGACGAGTGAAAAAGTGCTGTAGTACCCTGACAAGCATACACAGGATCTTAGCATATGTCAACGCTGACAAACCGAGATCACAGTATGTCAGCGTCAACGTTGACGGAGAGAGAGAGCTTAGAGTGAAAGCTTTGCGTATGATCATATGGTGGTTTTGGCACATAAAACCCCAACGAATATTATATTTTTATTGATGAGAATCAATTTAATTATTCAGATAACGGATACGCGTCCGATGCTCTACAATTGAGCTATAGCGGAGGTTGTCCTCTCGCCCACCTTCTTGGGCAATTATGTGCATGTAAACCTGGGAATGCTAGCCAGCGCCACTCTGTCATGACGGCGAGTGTGGAACACTCTTTCATTGCGAGAGCAATTATATGGACAGTCTCGACAGGTTTTTGCCGTCGCCGTTGCCGTCATGTCCCTCCCGTATGAAGTCCAAATTGATAAGATCCCCCCGCGCATTGTATGTTCTACCGCAGGTAAAAGCGCGCGAGCGGGGGCGACGAACGCGGCCGAAGCAGAGATCAAACAAGCCGGCCCATTTCCGTCGCTCGGAGGGTGCATGCGATAACATCACCCCACTCGGGAGGCCTGCCGTCGAAGGAGACAGGAAACGCCACGCCCTTCATTAACGAGCATGAAAAAACGCATGCACCCCTCCGAGCGATGGAGGGTGAATTCGCTCGGGGGGGGGGGGGGAGAGGGTTGTCGCGCGGGCAGCAACTTTGAACTTTGAATCTAAGGGCGCGGTCGCGATCGCTGGCGCACGCGCTATCTTGACAGCCATCACAGCGGGCGGCTCGTATACCCTTCTACGTGCTGCGCTCTCAACGGGAAGTGACTTTGGAGAGCATCTCTCCCTGGAGCCGCCGTATTCTCTTACACGAGCGTTTTGTAGTTACGCGAGATCGGATACAATACAGTTAGCTGCCAAGCCTCACTTAGTATAACACTACAATTTGTTGCTATCGCATTCATCGCTTCGCCCTTGCACTGAAACTGTGACATTTTTTTTTGCCAGATGACGTCACGTAGCACACATTAACTGAAGGTTGTAGGTTCTCGCCCTACGAACGGCAAGTTGTCTTTCGTTCATTTTAATTTCTTTACATTTATATCATAATTACCGCATTACAATTAGAAACTACAAACAATGCCCCTAAACTTTCCATGGCTTCATTGTCTATTGGTTTCATTAGGTTGTACCTAATTTCTTCAATAACGTGAAATTATAGCAGACATAAGATATAACAACAGTCTAAGCGCACATATACACTACAACATCAACGACAACGCCATGGCATTGTAGTTGATGAAGTGTTTCTTGCAGTAGCTCTCCGTATCCAGATTCACCTTAACTCTCCGTCAGCGTCGCGAAAGTATGGTGACACCTTTTACGACACCTTTTCAGACGCCTCGCGCCTTTTAGAAAGCGCTGGTGGTTTAGAGAAGTGCAGAAACCATAACCGGATGGTAAGCATACTACGGCATGAGCTTTGCGTGCTAGCAAGAAATGCTGTGGCGAATTTTGGCAGAGAACATATGCCTTAAAAGTAACTTATTTGAAGTGTAGAAACGAAGTATTGCTCCTTTTCCAGACTCATCGCGATAACCATCAGCAAAAGCGTCAGGAGCACGGGTCAGGAGAGAGCCGCGAAAGGAGCGGCGTTCGAGATGTTTATGGGAAATATGATGATGTCAGCGGATAATTTTCCATTTTTATTTGCTAGCGTTCTGGCGGACACTCATGATCGGATTCGTCCGACGACGATAGCCGGAGATGGGAGACGTAGAGATTGTCGGTGAAATCTATACTAGAGTGCCTCGATGCGCACGCCCCCGCTTAGAGTGGCGTCAGCTTTTGAAAGGGCAGGTGCCGCCACCTCGGCCTTGGTACATTATGCGTGTTTGTCTGCAAATGATAACCTTCTTTTTTGTCTGATAATAATTATTTGTGGGAATTTAGGTCCCAAAATCACGATATGATTACGAGAGACGCCGTAATGGAGGGCTCCGTAAATTTTGACCATGTGTTGTTCTTTGACGTGTACCTAAATATAAGTACACGGGCATCTGGGATTTCACCTCCACCGAAATGGGGCCGCTGCAGTCGGGATTCGATTCCGCGACCGTCGGGTCAGCAGTCGAGCACCATAATCACTAGAAACTACGGCGGGTTATTGTTTTCTATATTTCCTTTCCGTGGTTTAATAAGTACGGCTTCTGTGCTGGTCTGATGCCCATGAGTGTATGTGGGAAGTTGAATCTTTTTTTATTCTTCACTGTTTCTGTGGTTCCAAGTTACCTTTTCGTCGTATCTTAAAGCATTACACAGTTCTTGTTTTTTTAATAATTCACGATTACTGTGGAGCGACTAGTGGCAGTCATCAGCAAACTCTGCTGTCGAGCGTTTTATCTGTGCAATTGCTTCTGTCAGCGCAGCATTAATGCGCGCAAATAAATGACTTGTACACTGGATATTAATAGGGGGAACAGCAGGCGATCACATATGCACACACACACATAAACACATACACACAAATTCAGTACTTAAATTCTATGAGCAAGCAAAATTTATTTGTTTATTTATTAATAATGTAAGCCCTGAAGGCTCATACAGGAGTGCACATACAAACGGTACTCGCGAAGCGTCTATACAACAAGACGGGGCAGCATTGTGTACATATAGACACGCTATGTCAGTAAAAATATACAAGAAACAAAGTTAAGTTGTGCAATGAGTACCCCATGGAAAACCAGTTAATACAATAAAAAAAAACATTTCCGCCTCGGTGCTATAGTGGTTATGGTGCTCGGCTGCTGACCCGAAAGTTGACCCAGGTTCGATCCCGGCCCCGGCGATCGCATTTCGGTGGAAGCGAAATGCTAGAGGCCCGTGTACTGTACGATGTCAGTGCAGGTACCAGGTGGTTTAAATTTCCGAAGCCCTCCACTACGGCGTGCCTCGTAATCATATTGTTGTGGCACGTAAAACCCCAGATATTAGTATCAATAAAAACGACATATAAACGACACGGTGGATCTGCCGCACAAAATTCAAAACAGCATTCGAAACACTCAATGACATGTGCGTGCAATTGGGCATGCAAAAAAGAAAGCTGTAGATACAGAAAAGGAAACTGCAGATACAAAAAAGAAAAAGAAAAAATGCACAGATACTGCGCGTATGCAAAGTTTTATGGCATACTACACAACAGCCTATATTCATCGTTCTGATAAGGACTCAGGGTTAAACTCTAGTACCGATACAAACGCGGCCACAGATTGTGAGCAAGAAATGTTAGCAATAGTGATAAAGAAGCTCTCATTTCATCTTAGCAGGACATTTGCACTATACTGCCCCTCGGCCCTTTATCTTGTGTACAAAATGTATGATGCCTTTTAATAATAAATGGGCAAATTGTTTGTAAGCGTTGCAAAATTTATGTAGCTTCGCAACACTAAAATGTGTGTGCTAAATACACATATTGCTTAAATTTATATAAATACATTAAAGGATTCATTGTGTATTTGGAATGCAGAGTTTACGAGGAAATTAAGTAAGGCTTCAGACGTAACTCTATCGTTTCCGGCGTAAGGAAGAGGGTTAGTTTTCAACATAAGAGTCTGCGCCTACCTCTAGCGCATAACACATGCACAGGCCGTCAGCTTACATGAATTGCATGCTTCCACAAAAAAACATTTAGGCAACAACAGCACTAAAAGCTGGCCAAGCTTCAAGAAAGAAAAGAATTTGCTGACGTCACCGACTTGGTACTCATCGTCATGCGGCCATCACATAACATTGCTCGTTTTGTCACTCGGAGGTTTTCCACCTCTTGGCGTGAATATTTGAAATCATGAAGATTGCCATGCAAATTAACGTTTCTGGACAATGAAGCGAAGGCTACAGAGCCAAATTGTGCGAACCCTACCGCTAATGAATGTAGTCCCACCATGTCTTCTACATGAGACATGAAACAAAGCTCCTTCAATTTGTACAGCAAGCTCTTTGCGACAGGACGCAGCACACATGAGTTAGATAACTACATTTCTGTAAACTTCGGCGTTGTCAATTCGCGTTTTTGCACGCGTGCGAAAGGCGCGACTTTCACGTGTACATCAAACGCTAAATGGCGTCTGCGTCTTCAGGTGAGCGTCCGTATCATTCTGGTTCTTTCGTCTATTCACCTAAAAAACTTTCGACGAATTTTACCCATAAATGGTCGTCTAAGCCGACAAATCAAATGCTATGCAACGCATATATGTCATTCAGCGATCACTTTTCCACAGTTGTACGAAACGCGCGCCATACCAGACTACTTCGCGTAAGAGTACATGTGCAGAAGATCTGCCCCCCGTAGTTTTTTCATCATTGCCAAGAAAAGTTGCCCGCAAGTATACTGGAGACACTATCGCGCACTTACCGGTAGTTATCAGCGTCCCCAGTAAACGGCCTTCCAAATAGAATAATAAAGTTTTGAGTGAGTGAGTGAATAAACTTTATTAAAAGTCCGGGCGAGGCGGGGGGAAGAGGGGATTAACCCCTGTCCCGTCCCACTCTCCGTCGATGACGATGGCGTCAGGTGACGGCTTGAAGCCCTTGGACCCGGGCGGCATCCTCGGCTTGCCGGACGGCCCAAAGTTGGTCAGTCAGCTTGTAAAGAATATTTTCTTGTAAAGTCAGTTTTGTAAAGAATATTTTCGTGTCTACACTCCATTAAGAATTTCTTTCGGGCAAGCCAGTGCGTTCTGTGTGCTGACAGAGTGTCGTCGAGATTCTGTTCAGTGGAATAAGGCTGCAGTTCAGTACTTATCAACGACTGTGAAACTCATGGTGGGATGCCGTAATTGCTAGCACTTCTATTTATGTTTATTCGATGTACATGTGCACTGCACTGACGTTACTGACGTGTCTGTGTTGTCACTCATTGTTAAATGCCCTGTCAGTCAGCCAGTCAGTCCGTGCAATTGGCTACATGAATTCTATACACATTGAATATACAAAAAGCATCGGATGTAGTAATTTTTTAAGAATTCTCGGTTGCGACCAACTGTACAGATGGACGTGCTCACGGCCGTGCTGCTGCTCCTGCTGGTGCTGGCGGGAGATGACACGGCGACAGTGGGCCGGCTCAGCTGCGCGCTAGTCGGCCGCTTCGGAGGGCGCGCGCGGCCCGTACTGGCCATCCTTACGACCGCCACGTTCCTGGCTTCGCTGGTGCTGCCGCAGACTCTGGTCGCCGTTCTTGTCACGTGCCTCGTGGAGCGGGTCTGCAACTACGTGCGCGAGCACGGGCTCCAGGACGTTCAGCGATGCTTGGAGTGCGCCGTTGCCGACGACGCTGTGGGACTCTCGTCCGAGGTTCGCATCCCTGGCTTCCACTGTACCGTGCATGGTTTACGTTGTCGTAGAGACCCATCGTAGGAGTACAGCAGCTATGAAGTTGCGCTATAGGGAGCGTCGAGGTCGGGGGTTGAATCTCGGCCACGGCGGCCGCGTATCGATACGGGTGGCGTGCAATAGTGCTCGCGCGTTTCTATATATGTGCACCGTACGGAACCCCACATTCGCATAATTAATCCCACAATAGCCAGCGTCATAATCAGGTCGCCATTTTTGTCCTTTACAGCCGTACATGTAGAGTTTCCGACGAGCACTTCTCTGCTGCGTTCAGGTCTCCGTTGTGATAACGCAGTTGAATACAACATAAATTAGTGTCAATTTTCACGAAAGCCGGAGGCAAGGATGTGGTCCAAGCGCATTCGGGTGTCTTAGCATGCCTCTATATCTTCATACACTGGTTGAGGAGCTCGTGGTGTGGTGCAAGACGAACGATAGGACAAACGTCGGCAACTCAGTCGAAGGCAGGACCACATGCAGAAACACTAGAAATATTGTGTTTCGTGCGCCTGTCGACGAGCGCGGCCACTATAGACTAGAGAAGATGTATCATGTACGTGTACGTCATTGAAACGTGCTGTAACTACAAAAGGGCCGGTGAAGTGGGCCAAGACTTTTTGATGTAGGCCGCGCTTTCGGAGTGGCGTCCTTAAATATGTAATAGAACAAAAAAGAGCGCAAAAAAAGGGAAGCGCTATAAACTACACGAACTTTTCTGGTGTCAGTGTCCTCTCGTTTTGTTCCATGCAATTTGGGCGTGTCAATGCGGTCAACGAACCTAGTAACCATCCAACTGGCCGTATAACAGCGTCTCTATTTACGTCTATTTACGCCTGTTTTAAAGGTGGACACACTTCTGCTGTACGAGGAGCTTGCTGTCGCTCTCTGGAAGCGTCATCGTGCTGGCCTTGAGGATCCAGATCCCGTAGAGTGCTGGGACGCCAACGCTGCCGATGGACCCGACGCCAAAGTACGTCCCTTAAGTGCACTCTGTGTCGAGGAAGATACAGAACACGAGAACCTGTACGTTGTACATCATTATAACAGCAGCCTTATTGGGACGACGCCAGAAGAGAGATGCACACAGGACAAGCGCCGAACCAGGAGCTTGCATATTTTCGCCGTGATTAGCGCATAGTTATAAAGACAGACCAGTCATGAAGACAAGACACAGACAAGCGCGTCTTTTAGCAATGATTTTGCTTCGAATCCGTATCACAGGTTTACATTTTCTAGGCACAATCAAGAATGCGCGGACTATTAGCCAGCGAGGAATGACAGTTATTAAGGCGAAAGCCTCATCAACGCGAAAATTGACCGGCGGCGGCGGCGTCCCGCGACGTCGGGCACAGCACGAGTGATGCAAAAAATCATCACGTGATGACGTCACCATATGACGTCATCATGACGTCACAAATTCTGGTGTCACGTCACCTGATGCCACCATCACATGACATTGTAGCTTGGTCAAAGGTGGGGCGATGACGGAGGCAATGCAAAACCAGGTAGGGTGCATCCGACCCTGGAGGAAGTGCAAAACCACGCTAGGTGCACAAAGCTTTCACAGGGTGGCAGGGCATGATAAACTTTTATCTAGGGACCTTAAACATATCGGCTGAGAAGAAATTGAAGATGGATTTCGCCTTCGAGTCACCTTACACGAATGCATAAGGGACCCTGTGAGTGTTTTTTTCTGGATCGGAATAACTAAGGTGTACTAACACACTCCTTGCCATGCTTATCAGTTGTAGTGCTCCATTTATCAGTCTCGTCATTTCCTCTTTATACCTGTCAACTGCGAAGGACATACTAAACGATACGGGGAAATCACACCACTGTCCGAACGACAGGTTGAGACAACACAGTATCGGTGTCAACGAAGGACGTGGTGGCTGATAGCTGCTTACAGCAGCACTCCCGGTTGTCCGCCTCTGTCTAGAGGATGCATTGTAGCGCACAGGTAAAAATTCCACATGCGATTCAGTAATGTGATCCAGTACCGGGCTACAGAGCACGGAACTGAATCATATTAATCACAAATTACTGAATCACGAATCACATTAATCACGAAAGAGCACTTCGGTTTTCTTTCTTGATCGGACCGTCTCGAAGCATGTTCCTCGCTATGTTTCACCCATGTTGTTAAGTATCATGTACCTTTTCCATAGGTTGTTTTTACAGCGAAAGCTGTTATGAGATCATTTCACCGGCCGTTTTTGGCGCCGTAGTTGTCCGCCGCCGCCGCCGCCGCCGCCGCCGGTGTTCGTAACCAGTATCGCTCGAAATAAGAAAAAAAAACGAAATAAGAAAAAAATTCCAGGATGGAACGAGGTTCGAACCTGGGCCCTCTGCGTGGGAGCCCAGTATTCAACCTCTGAGCCATGCCGGTGCATGAAACTGCTCTGCAAAAAGGTCCTATACAGGCTTCATGTCGGGAAGGAACCACATTAGCATATGCAATATAGCCTGGTAGAAGAGTAAAATAAGCACCAAGCGTCGCACAACGCGAATTCTGTAACCAGGCGTCACACAATGCGAATTGCGCAACGAGTAGGTTGTTCATGCTTCCAACCCATTACAAAGGACTGTGCCATAATTCGTCATCGTCATCAGGCACAGCATCAACAAAGTGCGCATAATGCCTTACATGCGTTTAGCAGGTACCAACGCTCTCCGTAGAATGACGAAAAATGGCACAGTGCCTGCTGCCCTACTTCTCAAAAATTACAATGATTTATAGCGTAGTGAGTTCCTCGCAAATGCATTTGTATTGGTTGCCAAGGAAGCACATAAGCGCATGATCCACTTCCTCGGGGTTTCAGTAAAATTACAATGATTTATAGCGTAGTGGGTTCCTCGCAAGTGCACTTGTATTGGTTGCCAAGGAAGCCCATAAGCGCATGCTCCATTTCCTCTGGGTCTCAGTAAAGTTGTTCGCCCCCCCCCCCCCCCCGTCTCTCTCCCACGTCAACGTATGTTATACAGCATGACGGGAGAGGGAAATAGCGACCGGGCGTCACCCAATGCAAATTACATAACTGGTGGGCCGTTTAAAGATTACAACCCATTACAAAGGGCTGAGCCATAATTCTTCATCGTCATCGGTCGTCGCGTCAACAAAGTGCACATAATGCCTTACAGACGTGTAGCTGGTGCCTCGCTTCTCCGCAGAATGACGAATAATGGCTTAGTAGGTGCTTCCCAACTTCACAAAAATTGTGGTTTATGGCGTAGTGGGTACCTTTCTAGTGTACTTGTATTGTAGCCCCAAGAGAGCTTAACGGGCTCTAGAAACGCCGCTCTTCCAGCTTTCGCTGTGACTGTGCTGCGGTTTCAGCGCAGGCCTGGCGTTTTCTTTGTGTATCAGACGGTAATTCCACAGTGGACACTGTTTGATCGGCTGTTGTTTGCTCAAAAGTCCACTGGGGCGTTGTAGTTGATAGTAGCCTCCTGTTATAAAGCGGTGGTTATAGAAATCAAGGGATGTTCCCGGCTTCATGTATGTTCCCTCCACGAGATGTTCCCAGTATGTGGACGTTTACACTAATCTGGTCATGTTGGATTATGCGTCTGGTACGCTTTAGTTGTCGAAAGGCGCCCAATGTGAGTCATTCGAGACATGCAAGGTATTGCTTTACGCCTGTTCCCACACTGCGTGCAGCCTCTATAAAACGATTACATAACTAACAATTCTTTGCCCGTACTTTCCCGGTGTTAGGGCTGTCTCCCCGCAGTTTACGGCAGCTTGTTTCTCGCCTAATATGCCATGCAGCGTCCATAACCCCAGCTTATTCTAGCACATGTTGACCGACAGTGTAGAGCGAGTGAGTGAACACCTGTTCTGCTTCGATAATGAAGCAAATTATCGTATACATCGAACATAATGAAAAAACATGGCTGATCTCTCCATCGTAGGAATCGGTATAACACAAAAGTGAAACGCACGTTTCTTCACAGAAGTAGTTTAATGTTTATTGTACTATGTTAAATTAGAGCCTTCACAATGTCTGTCGGTGCTTAGCTGTTATAGCATCGTTTGATGCGGATGCACCTACGTTGAAGCCCGGTGGCACGTCTCCATCCCGATGACTAACGTGAAGGATCATGACTGAATCTTTATTGAAACGAAACGGGAGTGGAAATCGGTCAGGGAGCCAGCCTCCGCTGCGCTGACACTACCGAAGCACCCCCTGTGGGCGATCGTTAGTGCCATGATGTAGTACTTCAATTCACTGCTCCTAGACGGCGACACCGCCCTTGAAAACATTGAGCCAATTGAGCGCCATGAGAGGAAGAAGGTGTCATAGATAAAAAGCGCGTGTGTAAGCCTTCAAGCACGTGTCCCGTTAGCGCAGTGTACAACGCCCGGCACCTATAATCGTGAACAGAAAGGGTGTGGGTTCGACTCCCAGGTCATCCAAATCGACAAAACCTTTTTCTTCTGGTTTTTCTTTGTCATCTGTATTTCACTGACGCATTTCCATGAGAGAAATACGGCAGTGAAGTCTTGGTGGACCCTTCCATAGAACACCTTCGTGTTAAAATTTTTGAACAGGGAATGTCGCTGTGGAGCCAACTTCAAGAGCTGCAACTGCCCTGAAAGATGTTGCTGCCGTCACAATACGTTGGCTTCAGCGCCATTCTCTTTTCAAGGATTTTTCATCACTGCTAACCTCCATCTTCCCCTGAACTTCTGTCTTCTCTGATATGTATACATCTTCTCTGCTCAGAGCTATCTGTAAATACACGTACATTTTATTGGGATAACAAGTGGTAAGCAATAGTTTCCTTAATTTTCCCGAAGCTCTTTTACACTTCGTTACACAATACATGGCTGGATGTGCCATTAGGCATGTGCCGAATCTTGGCCATTTTTCAGGATAGGTATGTGCGACTGCGATCTATGGGGCCTGGAGTTACTGAATCTATTAATACAGCTGCTTACCTCTGTACACCGGTGTACTTCTGTACATCTCTGCACAGACCCTTTGTCACTGTGATTTCTTATGACATCACTGCGTCGATGTGTAGCTCACACTACTCATCAGACTGATTTGGTGCTTGAATTTCAGCACAAGTGTCCAGCGTAGTACCTAAACATTTACATTGCGTGATATTACCCGCTGCGTAGGACGACAATAAATGCAAAGATGCGCACCGCAGAGTAGCAGGAGAAGACGATCCATACGAGCCTCGTGGGCTGTCCGGTACATGCTGCGAAACATTCGACTCGCATGCCCGTGGCAGCATTGTCCAGACACATTATGATGTTGTTGAGGTTGTTGTTGTTGTTGTTGTTGTTGTTGTTGTTGTTGTTGTTGTTGTTGTTGTTGTTGTTGTTGTTGTTGTTGTTGTTGTTGTTGTTGTTGTTGTTGTTGTTGTTGTTGTTGTTGTTGTTGTTAATGTCAAGGCTTTCTAGTGACTCTTTAAAAATTCCCTATTGTCCGTACCGTGAACATGCAGCAACCGTATTCGGGGGCTCTTCAACGCAAGGCGTCCATCCTGAAGCAGCCTAAAAGGATCATCAAGAAAGTAGTGCGGCGCGTCTCTCTCCTGACAGGCACTGAGGATGCCACGCCAAGGTACGTCTCATACGTCAGGCACCCTGCTTCATTTTCACTCCTGTATCGTATCATTATGCTGCCTTGCAGCCATAACGAAAGTCTCTAATGGCGCATTCACACTTGAGAAGCGAAGACAGAGCGAATACGCCTGAGCGGCCGGAAAACCGTGTTCACGCGCGTCGAAAATGTTCACATTTGTTCTGCCCCTCCTGCATGCTGTCGCCGCCACCGCCTCGCCACTTCGAGAATTCATTCTATTTTTTTCCAGTTTCCTGCAGCATTTAATTTCTTACGGAATTCAAGTAATGCATGCTAAACACGGAAAAGAAATATCTTTCACCTTTTCAAACCATTGTTTCGGGAGATATAACGCCAGCAGAAACCACATAAACGGGCACGCCAGCAGCGGCGACGGCGGATTCACCCGGCTGTGCAAAAACGAGATACGTTGGGGCACGCCGACTCGCTGCTGCCTCACCTTCTGCGTATTCCAGTCTTCTCGACAATCTTAACCCTTTCGGCCCTGGCGTCGTCAATTGACGACACCGCACAAAAGTTCCCCTAGCACCTCGGAAATGAAAGCAAAACTGCTCATTCTTGGGGAAATACTTCTTCAATGATCCCCACTGTGATTGACATCAAAGTTGCGACATATTTGTGGAGCTGTGAGCCACAAAGAAGAAAAAGCTTGACCGAAGTCATGGGTCACGCCGAGGGGCGTCAGGTGAGGCGGCTAAGCGCCGTTTTTGGGTCGTCGTATAGAAGCTCTTTCAAGGAGTATCATGCTGAAAAATGAGACGTGCTTCACATTTTGTGTGCTCTAGTGAGTAGCAGAAATAAAGAAGCCATTTTCTTAATTTCGCAACCACTGAGGCCTGATGAGCAAATTTCATTAAATGCTATTTAATCCATAAATATTTGCACCACGGGCACAATTTTTCGTTTTTGGTCTTCTGAGGTCCTAACTACTAGGAAAACACGCACAAAAAATGTCTCCGACAAAAATAAAAAAATCCAGGGCTGAAAGGGTTAATTCAAACCAAGCTCTCGAGAAACGCGTCCTTGTCGAGGTTGTGAGTTTTGTCGTGCTGCACGGGTAGTTTGCAATTCCGCCGATGCGAGCCACCTCCGAAGCCCTGGCCGCCATGTTGAATTTGCGGCCGGCCGTTGTTTACTAGCGCAGTCAAAGTACGGCTTCCCGTGAAGCGGAAAGGCGATTCCGCTTTCGCGTGGCGGAAAAATCTGTCTCGGACCGATTTTTTTCGCGTCGGGCTCGCCGTCTGGTTTTCTGGCCGCTTAGGCGGCGAAGCGA
Source organism: Rhipicephalus sanguineus (assembly GCF_013339695.2). Taxonomy (NCBI): domain Eukaryota; kingdom Metazoa; phylum Arthropoda; class Arachnida; order Ixodida; family Ixodidae; genus Rhipicephalus; species Rhipicephalus sanguineus. Next base: position 61,937,532 of record NC_051179.1, read on the forward strand.
GTGAACTTCCGGTGAGTTTTGCCGCTTTCGCCCCCTTCGAGGCCAAGTGTAAACGCGCCATAAGAGGCCTATAATATGTGCTCTTCATATATCTTTTAATGAAGTGAACTTGGGCATGTTGGTGTAGCATAGTGAAACACACAGCGCAAAATTACGACGGGGACACAGGAAGCGCTGCGTGTGTTTCCTTCCTGTGTCCCCGTCATAATTCTGCGCTGTGTTTCATTTCATATATCTTATTTACAATAGCCAATCTTGAGTCCTATATGATTCTATCTAAATAATGCATACCGGAGGAAGACAGCATACAATTACTTTGTACCGTTTATAGTTTTTGCAAACGATTACGCCAGTGGCGTAGCCAGGAGGTGGCACACCGGGCCCGTGCACCCCCCCCCCCCCGAAATATTTCCCCGTGGGATACAGAGCACAAAATGACACTCGACCGCACTTATCTGGCCAGACCCCATGTCGGATCAAGCAGGCGCCCACCGCCTCCCCCCCCCCCCCCCCCCCCCCCGAAAAAAATTTCTGCCTACGCCACTGAATTCACCACTGAAGTCAGATTGAAAACAGTGGCGAACCAGGGGGTGGCACAACGGGCCCGTACCCCATCCTAAATTCTTTTGCCATGGCATACAGAGCACGAAATGACACTCGACCATATCTGCCTAAAGTGCCCCCCACCCCTAAAAAAAATTTCTGCCTACGCCCCTGATTGAGAATCGACCAAAATAGATACAGAGCTTATTAGGACGGAAGCCTTATCAGGGGTGAGACGGCTGAAATCGATTTGGGAGCAGTTTTGGGAGCAGCAAAATTTCAATTTAGGAGCAGAACAACCTTGTTGGGGAGCAGTTAGTGGCATTTATTATGTCGTTTTTGGAGCTTGAAAAAAACAAATTTGTAGCAACTTGGAGGAAGAAACGCACATTTTAATCGGCTTAGAATACACATAACGTTCAAAGAGCCTTTGGAGAAAGCTTTTTTCTTAACAAATTATTGCCAGGTATAAACTACACTACCTTTTTACAAACTACGCAATTTATATAACCCGGGTAACAACATATGAAATAGATGAAAAAAGTTTTTAACTAGGTTCACTTTACATTTGAAAATAAAAAAAAAACATCACATTTTTCAAATAATAAAAAAATCTGATTGCACAAGAATTGTAGTCACACAGTAGGTCTTTGAACGGTCAATGAACAATTCTTACTAGCACGCGATTGCGGCGACGCCTTCACGTGTAACATCAGGAAAGAACAAAAGCGGTATGGCGGCCACCGATGAACGCATGGGGGGGGGGGGGGTCACATATATTTACAACCACTCAAAGGCGATTACCACAGCACTATGTAAGCCTCCATTACAAAGGCGCGTAGAAGGACACTCTTGGGCGCGTTAACATGTTCTGCGAACGTATCCCTGGCGCTGCTTCTAAAGTTACTACGTTTTCCCACGCTGAAACTAATGCAGGCTTGAAAATTCTTGCTTGCGGGGCCGTTTCGGCGCAGTTCGGCGCAGTTCGGCGCAATTTTTGCAATTTTTATGCTTTCGGAGCAGCTTGGCGCAGGAAAACGGAATCGTATCAAAAATGCGCAATATGCGCAGCTGTCTCACCCCTGCCTTATACTGCTCATGAGACGAAAAATTTGACGTCCGGCGTCCGTCGTCACGGCACACTCAGTTACGTGACAGCGTCAACGTGAACGGCACACTGAGTAATTTTACAACGGTGCGGTCCGCGTCATGGAAAATTTTCCCGAGAAGCGGCGCCGCCGCCGCGTGTGTGAAAAAAAAGGGCTACGCGTAGGCAGACACCCGTTAGCAGGTGCCCAATGGTGTGACGGGATAATTGAATGTGAATCGAAGGACGGCGGTGTAGCCGGGCCTCGTGGCAAATATGTGCCGTGCCAATCTTTAATGTATCGCCGCTAAGGTCTTCTCCTTCAAGTCTTAACGACAGTGTAAAAGACTTCGTAGAATTTTCGCTGCATGTTTTCCCAACAAACTGTGACATCTCAAGACTGGCGCTCTGTCCTGTCTCAACCATATTTTTTGTCAAGTTTTCTCGTGCTAGTTATACATCACAGCGAATGCATCGATATCAACTAGCCAAACCAACCTCGCTGTTGAACAAATATCCGAGAACCTGCGATGAAAGCTCCCTACTGATACTCTGCAGGAAATCCACCTCAACATATGTGTTTTTCTTATTTTCTAGTCATACCGGCATGTTATAAAAATGCGGCTGGAACTTTGAGCAATCGTTGTGGTGCCAAGTGCTTCGGTGCTATTCTACAGAGCACCGGCCTCTTGGTGCTGCATAGCGAACGACATACTTTAGTGCGTTGACCTCTGTTAGTCAAAGAAATTGTGTATGGTAGGCTTGCGCATGCGCCACGTGGTTTGTCGCGGTGGGTTAATGTTAATGCGAGAGTCTAATTGCACTTCAACAGCTCGAAGTCACGTGACTTAAGCATAAACGTCACGCGTGATCTCATAGGTAGAGCCGTTGCAGCTTGAACAGAGACGTAGCGATGAACAGACGTACACCTCGACCCGGGCTCTGGCAGTACTAATACTAGCAAAATAGTGAGAACCACGAAGCGGCACGGAATAGCTTACCGGTCCCCCAGGGACAAGGGCCAACCACAGACACTGGCAAAATAGCGGTACTATGCAACGCCTTGCCTTTCATTCAAATCGTAAGGCGGTGGCTTCCCGATTACGTCACAAAAGACGTTTCTGCACAGTTCACTTGATCCGGAACTTTTAAGGTGCAAATACACTCCCCCAATATTAGTCGTCCTAATGAAGATCATTTAGTTGTTTCAGGTACCATCATGCTTTTCTCCTGGCATATCGTGCTTTTCGCGGCTTTTACATTATTGTGCATGATGTCGCGTGACCTTCAGCAGCGCATTGAAATGAAATATTTTGATCGCGTTGCTACAGCGGGCCCAGGTTTGCGGACGTTCCGGCCGAACAGCCGCAGTCCCCGCCACAGGCGGAGCAACCGGGGAACAAACAACAGGTCGAGAGCAAAGAGCCCGATGTCGAAGAGGCCCAAAACAAGCACCACAGGGCCAAGCATCCTGCAGGCCGGAAGCTGAGGACCAAGGTGTTCGGCACCAGCAGTCACCACCGCCAATCGTTCGCCGAAAAAGCGCACGTATTCGAGGTCAGCGACCGGTTTCACGTGCCCCAGGACCAGCGTCATGGTGTCGGACCTTCGGCAGCGCACCTGCGCGACGCCAGCGCAAAGCGATCCTCGGTGCCGAGGTGCGATACGGGCTGTAGGTTCGAATGGTAAACGGATTTAGGGTTGTAACAATGCGCACAGGCGTGAGCAGTTGGCAGCGGGGAACGGAAGGGGGAACTAGCGGGAGACATTTGTCGAGATCTCCAGTCGGATACGCGGCCGCTGTTACTGCTCACTGCGAAGCACAGCACATAAGCTATTTCTCTGGACTGCACGCAGCAGGATATAGTTTACAGTGGCGTTTCGATGCCACAATTTATCGTCCAGCACCTGTAGTGACTCACATCTATGAATTTATTGGCGGTTCTAGAAGAACAACTGAGGCGTACAACCTTGGCCATCGGTGTGCCTCTGAACATAACTTATAATTAATGGTTGGTATGTGTTACAAGCTGCCACCAGCGTCGCCAGCGCGAAGTCGGCGACAGGAATGACAGCAGGTTAGTTCGCTCCGTACGTAAGCAGAGACAGAGAAGAGATCAGAGACGTGTGAAAACAAAACAAACAACTTTACTATAGGGATATTGCGGCACAAGGAACGGTAGCAGAACACTTATTAGAACTAACAAAATACATCAACACTTAATACGACTAACAAAATACATATGAAATCAATAAATCAGCTTACGAGAGAGAAGTATTACAAACTACACAAACTAACGAACACTAGAACTACAGATGAGAAAGTCCGAAGGGATAAACAGGTGAAGGCATACGTGAGATGACCGGCAGCGTTGAGTCCACGACGATCGGATGCCAGAACTCGTCGGAGTTCTGGCACGACTGCGATGTCGGTGGTGTTGCAACGCTGGTGTTTCCGGGAGGCTAGTGCTTGAAGGCGATCTCGGGCAGGTTGAGCTAACCCGAGAGGAAGTTCCGATGTCGATGCGGGCGTTAATTTCTCGCCACAACTAAACGAACGGCTAAGTTTAGGTGGCCAGCCGATACAGAGCCACACTAAAAAATTCTAGAAGGGATACTTGTTGATCTGCTTCTACACCATGTTGGTAAGCGACTAGACTGCTTAGCAGGGCCAAATCCTGCGCTTAAATCATCCTCGTGTCCCCTCATCCTTTTCCTGGGGGAACAAGGGACCTCTACCTGGGTCCAATCATGCGCGTTTCATTGTTCGAAACTCCGCCCTAAAATTACACTGACCACACCCCCTTTTAATTAGGAGAGGGTCCTCAACTGAGCGATGGTGACAATCTGTTGGGGTGCTGCCATACGGCTTGTCCACCAGAAGTTTTTCCCGTGGGAACGGTCAGTTTGCTTGGCTCTCAGCCGGAGCGTCTTAAAGTCAAAAGCTTGTTCGGAGTACCTCGCGGCCTTTGCAAGATCCTGCCGCCGCCGCCGTAGGTACAAAGGATCAATCGTCCGCGGCGACGTTCGAAGAAGGACACCCCATTCAGCACTTCCCGGCTCTTTTCAAGAGTACGCGGTTCCCGCCGGTCAGCGGGGAAGAGCGGCGCCCGTTAATTAGCCGTGACGCCGGGTCGCAAAAATGGCAGTCCGTGACAGTATGGTAAATCACTAAAATATGTTTAGCTGATGTTATTGACCATCTTTTTGTAGGCGCACGGTTTATGATTGTGACATTAATGGAATCGTGAACTTAAACCATAGAACTCCGTGAAAGGTCTCCATAGGCGTAACCGTCGTAATACCCCTGTCACACGGCACATGTAATGTCATTCGCAGCGAATGTCATTAGGCATTAATGCCATTTTTGTTGCTGCTACACGGGCATAGCGAATGACATTCACACCTAATGGCATTCGCCCGTTGAATGAGTTCACCGAACTCATTCAGGCGCGACATGTGTACTCTCGTCAACAGGCGCTTGGCAAAAGATTGCGACATCGATATATTAAAGCATGTTAAAACAATATGTAAACGATGTTAGCGTTCTTGTTAGAGGTTGTTTTTAACTTTTCGGTAACTTTTTTACGTACGACAGGATGTTGGAGGCACTTTGTGCAGCTATACTCTCTTTCCCATACTCCGACTTGACGCTAGCGCCACCTCCTGTCAGCCATGTGGCCATGTTTACAAACGCTCACTGTTGCTTTGGTGAAGCGACGCCGCGGTAGCCGTAGCGATAGTCGCACGCCATGAATGCGAACCCCGGAAGCAAGAAAAAAAATATGTAAATTAAAAGCACAATTTGTAACTTTTTGTTATCACAGCCGCCTGCCAATAAACATTGACATCAATTGCGAATGTCATTTCATATGGCCGTGTAGACCCGGAACGCAAGATCGCAATGACATTCGTTTTGAATGTCATTCGCAGCGAATGACATTACATGCGCCGTGTGACAGGGGTATAACGCTGCGCACTTACCCACTGGCGCGTTCCCGCCTCCAGGCTGCAGGCCTCGGGCTTACCTGTAACCGTCGGAGCTGGTCCATCTGCGGCAGGAGTCATCGCCTTCAGTTCGCCCAGCCGCAGGTCATCGCAAGGCAGCATGGCAGGCGGCGTGCGCGTCTCAATCTCCTCCCTTGACTCGCACGCCCAGGTAATAGGTGACGCTGCGTCCACGAAGACGTTGCTATATACGGTGGCACAGAACAGGAATACAAATAAGAATCAGCATCATCTAGCTACCAGAACTTTCATTTTTCGCTGTAGACAAGTTTTCCAGGATGCTCTATAGTATATTTACGCAGCGCCAAACCAGTATGGCGAGGTCTGGCTGTGCTACGCATCAATAAAACAATATCACAAACGCATATTGCGTTGTGTTGAGATGCACTTAGTGTTGCTGCTTTAAATAACTTCAAGAATAATATGCAAGTTAGCTATGAGACTGCCTTTACGTGCAGTCACATCAATCTATTAGTCATGGGTGTCCACGGCACGCTAGCCGAACTATTCGAAGCGCAACTCGCAGTGCAGTACTATGAAATGCCAGCATAAAGTGGCACGCCTCATTCGCTCCAGGCACGCTTGAGAACGCTGCTATGCGATGGTGCATGAGCGAAGTGACGTGGCTTTATTTCATATCTCGCGAGCTGTCTTTAAACGCCTGAAAAGATCACCACGCGGCATGTACGTCGGCGAAAAAAAAGTTATCGTTACGTCGTTTTTGAACCCCTTTACAACGTAGCGAAAGGTACTTGGCTCTTAAATGAATATTAAAGATAATACGTAATTATTTGCTAGTCAAGCGGATTATAAGGAGGTACTCTAAGGCGCTTCACATGACAGCAAACCATATGTCATTGGTTTCACTTAGCCGCGGTAAACTCTTTAAAGTCCTTGGTTCATAGTGTCTGAAGCACTTTGTATGTAAGACATATACGTGCATTCTAAATCCGCCTTTTTCACTGTGCCACGGCGCATGCGCCCTTTCCCTGGCGGTAAAGTCGCGAGGCTTTTATTTTGTTGAGCCCGGTTGTTCCATAACACGCTCCTACCAGAAAGGCAGAGGCAGCACAGGAAAATAAAAGCACGGATTCGAAGCAAACGCCGCGTCTTTCCCACATTCCCAGCGATCTCAGCGATCTCAGCGCCGCGTGTCGCTGGTCGTGGCGAGTGCGTCACCGGAGCTGGACACCGTCGGTGGCCGCGGCTCTATTTCGGGGCGCCAGCCACGCATCCTGTTCCGCCACCAGAACCAAGTGGTGCTGCCCGGCAGCGGATCTCCGAAGCGCGCGGGCCAGTTCCAGAGGTTTCGTGCTGACGACCGCTCCTTAGTGGCCGACGTGTGTGAGTTGTTGCTGCTGCTGCTACTGATGATGACGATGATGATTAACGACATCTGATAAGTAAAAGCCAGGAAAAAATCAACTCCTAGCTTGCCCTTCAAGTACAAGAGCATTCAAAAAAGCAATAATTTGCGTACTTCAAGAGCTATAACAACTACGAGATACGGCGAATTCCTGATTACAGTTGTTAAGTTTCTTTTTTGTTTTCTCAACCAAATTCTTCTACTGGGCAGACTCTTCTTAATTTCGGTACGGATTCCTGTCAGTCTGCTGTGCAACCAAAAAGACCAAATTTATACCAGCATGACCGAAAGCCCAAAAAGAGACTATAGTTCGCATGACTTTTCACTCACCCTTTCTGTCTTTTAGGGTCATCGTTGCATACCAAGGAACCAGGCTATGATAAGGCGGACCTTGAAGAACAACGGTGAGAAATGAACGTCATTTCGACATGAGAACCGATCATGGGGAAAATTATGTATTGCTCATTCATCGGCAATAGTATAGAGAAAACGTCCTGTCAAAAAGTGCGGCAGTGTCACCTCGCGGGTCATTCGCTGATGCTACTACGAAAACTTTGTCAAAGTACCACTAGCACCATTTTAAAAGCTGTACAAATGGCATTATTGTACCTGCACAAATTCTCAATATATGTAGCACTCGTAAGAACAGCTTCGGATACTTTAATGCTGCCGATATTTACCTGATGCTGAATTTTTCAGAGATGACACTTAAGTATAAAGTATCAAGCGAATCCCATCAGATGCTTTGGACGAATTCTCAACTACTACAAGCAGGTACTACGTCAGTGTTTATGTGCACATGTGGCCCATGATTCTAATTCCGATACGTCAGAAAAACCCCACTTGACGGGATTATATTGGTATGAGCAAATGCACGTCGTACAAGTGCACGTGAGTCCAAGTGCAAGTACAAGTGAGCAAGTACACGTCGAAGAAGCACTTTCGTGAGCATAAATCGTCGAGATAATCCTGATGCATTGGGAAGCCATGCCTCCCACTACTTGCTCACTTTTTTTTTTTTGCCTTTGACGCGAAGCTTTTCACTGCCGTTGGGAGAAAATCGAAACGATGACTCTGAAAGCCATATGCTGCATGCTTCATAATGTGATTTCCTGTTGCAGCAGGCTGCAGCGTAGCCAGGACGTTCTAGCGGCCCTCTGCATGTGCGGTAACATGACCAGCGTGGCGGGAAGCATCGCCAGCTACTGGTTCATGCCATGCGCAGAAGCCATCGCCGCCAACATGGACAGGTATCCACTAGCTTAATATTCTACAATTACCGAAATAAATGCAATTATAGCTTTTCATCCATACACATCCCCTTTTCTCGTACCTTCTCGACCACCCTGTACACTTCATGCAAGGGTGCTGAGATATTCACGCCTTTGTCCCTGTTTACCATACAGGCGCTTAAAAAATTCTCGATAGCGGAATCGAAAATTCAGCACGACGAATTTAGTGGGAAAATGCGTTGAACAGACGTCGGCGTTGCTGAAAGAAATGCTAGAAAACTTGCGCCGTGAAATGAGTCGATCAAACAAAAACCTCCTTGGTCCTCGCAACCACGGTCAAGTCATCAGAATAATTGCAGCCGCGCTTGCTATACATGCTAGCCGTGGTCTGATTTGTATTTTCAGGAAACCAGTCCACTCAAGACAGACGTTCAAGGGAAAGATGAAAGCCTGAGGTGGTGAAAAATCGTCGAACAGGGAATGTATCTGGAGCCAATCTTTCGGCAAGGCGACTTGTTTATGTTTATTGCTGATCTGAAGAAGGCATGAAGTTATCTTGGCGAAACGTTGGCTTTATAGACTCGCGGACTGCCGAACGAGCAAATACATTGCTCATGAGCGATCAACCCTGAATGTTCTTCCGGGAAAGCAAACATTTATTTTTCTCATGTCATGCAAGCTACCAATTTACTGGAGCGAAAATTAATGCTAGCCACTGCGGAAGGTAAGGGAAAACGAAGTGCGTCATGCAAAATATGGTTAGATGGTGCTTCGAGGCCACTGGTAAGTGTCTAAAGAAGCTCAAAGAATCGCTTTAAACAGGTCTCAGTGGTGATTCTTTACTCATGGTGTCACCAGTAGTCGCCAGCAACTTGGCGGTATACTTCACAATATCAAACGAGTATAAACTCAAATGAAGGTTGACTGATTCAGCGTCTGATTAATTTACCGACCAACCGACTGCATGGGCACTATCCGCATCAACGAAGTCACTACCTAATAGCGGCGGACCAAAAAAAAAATGTTTATGTGAGTGATCTTAGAATGACAAGTTGATTTGCTGAAGTTGACGTTTCGACAAGAGGACCTGCCTTCGTCAAGACAGAAGTCCTCTTGTCGAAACTTTCACTTCAGGAAATCAAATTTTCGTACTAAGATCACAGCGTCAAAAAGTTTTCTTTGTCCGCGTCAACAGGATAGCGATCTCGTTAACACTGACAGTGACCATGCCGTCGGTTGGTCGGTAAGTTAAATCATTCACGGAATCAATCTCTATTTATTTGAGTGATCTTATGAAATATAATTTGATTTCCTGAAGCGAACATTTCGACAAGGGGTCTTTTGTCCTGACGAAGACAGGCCCCTTGTCGAAACGTTCGCTTCAGGAAATCAACGTTTCACTACGCGTTCCTTTGCCGCCTTGATCTTCCAGTCAGCTCAGTAGTGACGACTTCGACAGTCTTGAAATCGGCAGCTGTGCTCATGATATATGCTTTGATAACAAGTAAGACGAAGAAAAGGCAGTCGAATCATAGCTGCAACGGTGCACCTTGTTGTTTGCCTAGAAATATTGATTATAGTGAAACAGGCAAATCCCTTCCCATTTGATTTGCTTTGCTTTGCCCGAAGACAGGAGGCCCATTCAGAACCGCTGTGTAGATCAGAGGACTGCAGCAAGCGTCGTAGTTTATCTATATAGAGTCAATATTTCTGTGATTTGTGTAGTGTAATTTTCATTCACCCATTACCTCACCATCACAAAAACTCTCACAGCGATATTGGGTGTTGCCTCACTTCCAGGTATTCCGCATCATGTGCACCAATTGATCACTCTCGTCTCAAGCTTTCTTTTTTGCCGTTCACACGCAGCTCGTCGCTGTCGTTCTGGAGCTGGACGCTGATCACGCTGCCGGGGTCGCTGGCTGCGTCGGCGCTCTCTTCCGTCTGCGTCTACTACGGAAGCCTGCACGCCCAGTGAGTGTGTCGACTCAGTGCGTTCAGCTTCACTCCGAGGGCCACTGCGCTTGCGCCTTGCAAACCATTTTAACGCGATAGCGTTGAAAAGTTCGTTTTGCAGAAATTCCGGTGTCGGCGTCGTTGGTTATGAGCGAATAATGAGCGTTTTCCGTGACCAAAATTTGAAAAAGATGCAAATGAAACAAATAATAAAAACCTTCGGTTCGAGTGAGAATCGAACCAAGGCCTTCTGCGTGGCAAGCAGGTGCATGTTCTACCACAGAGCCACGCCATTGCATGAAACTGCTTTGGAAAAAAAAAACTATATGAATGTTATGTAGTGGGAGGAGTGGGTCCTTCGCTGATTCGCAAAAGGAAGAATTATGGCGTAGTGGGCACAGCACAACTGAATTTGCAATACGCATTCTAGGATAGTTTGAAATGGCCCATGTTATACGCGCACAGATGTTCATTTCCTTGCGGCACAGTTGAGGTATGCACCGAGAACTGAAGCTATGCTAGCCATTGAGAGGGCGATGAGCACGGGGCCCGATTAGGCTAACGCGTTCTACTCTTGAAGGCGAAGCTCAAGCGTCCTCCAAGTCTTGTATGCGGAAGACAAAAGGAATCTGTCTTCCTCACTCATCTGCCTTTCGCGGAAGAAGACCGTGATTTCGCGATGCGATTTACGGCCAACCTCTTCGGCTTCGCCCGTACGGTTTGCGAACTACCGTGGTTGCAGAATTTACCATTGGCCCTGTCCTGCTGTTACGTCTAGTGGTTGTTGATGGCCGTTAACGTATATATTCTTCGGTATGAAGGAGGTGTGGCACTAGTCATCATGAGTGTATCCACGTCAAACGCTGCCGTGCAGTACACACTGCTCAAATTGTATGTCTCAACGTCCTATAAAGCTGCAACTACTTTTATGAAGAAACGTTTGTGATTTCATGTTTTATGAAGACATGTCGAAGACCAACACTGTGAAAGTCATCAAATAAAATGGTAACAGGTTTTTTTTTTTTTTTTTTGATGATCTGTTACGAAGAGTACTCGCAGCACGTTGCGGACGTGCTGAGAAGACAAGCCACAGAAAAATACTTGATAGATATATTCACATCTATGTTCTGTCATTATTTTGTTTTCGTTCGCAAATCGTGATGTCTAGGGTTCACAAAGAGTCAAGATAATTTTGAATACTACCACCGTTATTTCCGTCGCGTGTTGAGCGGATGTGAAGGCGCAGAAGCGCAAAGTACATGGTCCCAGACAGCGTATTTGTTGTTCATTAATCTTTCAGTGATAGCCAGCTCAACGCCCAAGCAGAGGAGATCATCTGCTGCTACGCCAGGCTGAGGCTGAACAGACTAGAAAAATGCAGGCAAGTGCTGTTTTGTTTGCATGTCTGGTGTTACTCTATGCACTAGTGTGCATTCAACGCAGTTGCACCGTTTATGTGTTGCACAGCCCTTCAATGTTTCCTGTTAGGCTTTAGTACTATTTTCTCTGTTACTGAGTTGCTACTCCTGGACACGTAAGCGGGAAAATGGTTATTATTTCACTTGTTACCTGGATCATGAAAATTTACCTATGCATTACGGGGCACTATATCTTAGTGCAGCTATCGCCAAAGGCGAGCTCATTGTCTATCTGTGCACTCTCGCCGCATCCATATCACCTAGAATTTTTAAAAAGCAGTAATATTAAGCTACGAGATACAACGTACACTGTCACTTAACAGCTGGGTGTGTTCAGATAAGGACAGACCAAGGGGGGTCCCGACTATTTTTTGTTTTGCACGAAATTTTTATATGAGCTGGGCAAATGTCTCTATAGAAAGGAATGAACCTTCATTTTGCGGAAATTATCACGGATTTCTAGGGAAAAATTCGCGTTTCACAACAGGTGGAAAAAGGCAATTCTGCAACTTTCAGATTTCACAACTTTGGAGGCCTATCACTAAAAACTTAACGCATTGTGGACATCAGCGTTAATTTTTCGTAAATCTTCAGCAATAGTACTACCGGCCTACGGAAATTTAAATTTGTGTAACTGACAGTACATTTTTGAAAAATTGCCAAACTTTGATTTCTGAGCGGCTGCCTCTGGCTCACCCCAAATTCAAGGGTCTTTTTTCGCAGTTTTCGCTAAAGCGCTGAAGCTGAAAATATTTCTCGCAAGTCTACGAAAAGTTTTTCGCTAATTAAGCAAAACGTTATGCGACTACACTGCATATTTATTTCGTTATAAAATCCCAAAAATGCCATAATTCCAAAACTAGCGAAAATTGCAACATTTTAGGGTCGTTTTAAAAAAAATAATCATCACCGATTTTTATGAAAATGATGGACTATACCCGGCCATGACTGCTAAATATTGTTCTGCAAAAATATGTTGCAATATTTTGTTTTAAGTGAGAAAATTGAGCTTATTTTAATACCCATGTATGGTCTTAACATCAATGTGTGGCGTTCTTATAATAAAATAAATTTAATAGACATATTTAGTTCGTAGCTCGCTTTTCTGGTTTTAATTGACCCAGCTTGTGTCTTTTTGACCGTTTTGAGTCACAGAAAAGCTGAGCTTGAATTTTCAGAGCTCCTCTGTCGGTGTCCCTACCAGTACATTGAGGCAGCCGGCGCCCGAGAGCGCGTACAAATGAAAGCTCGTGGTGTAGAGTGCAAATCTTTCTGCACGTCAACCATTTTAGTTCACATCATACCACGTGCCTAACACAAAAGAGATTTAACTAGTATTTCCCTAACAGTACGGGAAAATGTTATTGTTGCGTTAGTGTGCCTAGACCCAATTGCTCGCTGCTGGGTGGTAGAGAAAGGGGGCCCGAAATGTGAGGTTCGCGTTTGTTTCTTTAAGGAAAATGATTATAACTTGCCCTAAGACTACTTGAGGGCCATATTTCGATGAAAATCCTGCAAAAATATCTTCCTATACTTTATTAATAATAAAAGCCTTCGTGTTACCATCTTCAACTGCGTACCTACCCTGATTTTCTTCCATCAACCAACGAAATTTATGGACTAGAGTTGGTTACAATAATGTACAGGTGGCTCGAGCATTACCATTGTATGGGAATATTAAGACCGTTGCGGTCTTAATATTTAGACGAATTTATCATTCGCAGAAACGGGTTGAGATGGTGGGAATGAGGGAGTTATGAATCTACAAGAAGCACGTTCATGTGGCGCATTAAATAGTTTATTCACGTCACCTAGAATGAGTAATATCCATTCGGGCAATCAAATTTTGCACACTGCAGATTCACAACTCCTTCCACTCTGTGTCTGCGCATCGCGCTACAGGAAATTCCCTTGGTCCGATTTCATGTGTTTGCACATGTGGGTTGCCTGAATACCTTGAACCCGTCTGGCATGTTTCCATTCCTCCTTCTTCAGTTCTCTGAAGGCTTCCACTTCATTCTTCTCCATATGCAGTAAGAAAACCTTTTTAAGTTTACAGGCTACAATAGTAACAAAGTCACTTGCGCACTGAATGACCTCGGTGGCGGGTGAACGCAGGTTATGTAGTGTGGCTTGGTGTTTCACAAGGCCACCGACGCCGTCGCTGGCATTATTGCCGTGCCCCGTTGCCGAAAAAACACACTTGGTTGTCTGAAGCTCACTGCATTGCAATTCGTGCAGTTGGAAGCGGTTCTTAAAATGGGCAGCTGCTCCATCACTCACAAGTGTTAGTTTCGTGTAAATTGGAGCATAATCTTCATTGTGATCCTTGATTTTTCTCAGGGCCTAGCAAGCATGTGCAGAGTCGTGGCAAACGACATCGCTAATTATTGCGTAGTTCCATGTCGACTTTCTTGTCAATACAACGCAAGTAAAGATGCTAACTTGCGTACTTTGCCAATGGTAAGGTTGTACTTCATCTGGGAGTACGATGGACCAACTTTCGGCAAAGTCAAAGTGGAAAACAATGGAACCCTTTTCACAACACTGTTTTTCCTCGTGTATCATTTGCTTGCGTGCGCGTGAGGTAGTTATGAGGGATCAATTTATGGTCACATTTTGAAATTCCTTTAGGAATGCTGGAGGCATCATGGTCTTCTTTATTAGTTCACCTGATTCCCAATTAAGTAGCAAATACAATTTCTTCGTCCGGTGCTATGCCAAGAGTTCCCAGGCTGAGACCATTCTTCACAGGACATTGTTCGCACTCGCCTAAGAAGCATTTGGTGCTAGGCTGCGTGCACACACAGAGCGCCTGCACATCATCAGTCGACATCAAAGACACCGACGCATTTTTGATCCCAATAAGGCATAGTTCGAAATTTGCACAATATGCCCATACACACCCCTCCCGATGCGGTGAGCATTTGACCCATTCTGGGCGCAAAGATATGAATTTTGTCAGACCAACCACTGACAGCGGATTAGCAAGTTTGTAGACTGAGTATGTTTCTCGTAGCGACCGCGTCATGAAACGCTTCGAAATGAATTCGGCTTTTCCATCGAAGCGCACGCGCACCACATCTTTCTTGTTTGGACTCTGTCTTGAACAGTCCAGCTCATCTTTTGTGTAGTATTCAAGAATTTTGTTGGTGTCTGCTTCACTGAATTTTTCTCTGCAGTACGGCTCCAAAAGGCTCCACACACCTTATTCTGCAGCTATCTTCCTGGCCTTTAGAATCGCGTGCTTCGTTGCCTCTGGAATGAAGCGTTGCACCTCTTTTGTTGTTAGGCTCAGATGTATCAAGGATAGCAGACGGCAGCGCTCTCGAAAAGATGTGCACTTGATGTACGCTGTGTGTAGGTTTTTCTTCCAGCTGGCACAGGCGCAGCAACTGAATTGTGATGGAATGTCTTTAATACCGTATGCTGTGCGAATTCCGCATCGAATGTTTCTTACAGCAGCTCTAGTAATTTCATTTGCCTTGCGCTTTGCGTACGAGAGTCCCTTCCCTTTCTTTACACTCCGAGGAGGCTTTAGTGGCGACACTCCTGATGGGGCACCAAGGGACACTGAAGCAGTTTTGAATTCGCGATTTTGTTGCAAATTCGGTATCTATGACCTCTTACAACATGCCTGCAAAGGTTTTTTTCGCGATGTTCGATTAAATGACGGCGCTATAGGGAACCCAAGCTAAAGTTTGCGGCGCGACGACAGCGCCGCGCCAGCCGCGCTGCGGCTCTGTCGGACAACACTGAACCGTCGCGCGGCCGACTCAGCCCCTTTCACAGTAGCGGTAGCGCACGTGCGCTCGCGTTCTTCTCTCGGTGCGGGTAACTGCGGGGCCGTCAGCTCGGCACGTTGAACCGAGAGGCTTGCTGTGCGAAGCTGCGCATTTCCAGGATGGCAGAAGCGACCCCGCGGAAGCGCAAGCGTGGTCCGAAGTATTGCGGTTTAGTGGCCAGCCACAACAGTGCAGACAAGGCACACGATTCACGTGTTAAACTGTATCGGTTCCCGGGCGTGTCGCACGAGAAATAAAGGCGGCAAGCGTGGATAGCTGACAGCGCTGTCTCGCCTTCTATTTTGGCTGTCTGAGTTCATCGCTTTCGTTTGTTCCGACTACCTGAATCGGTAAGTAACAGGGCGCATGCACGCAGTGACTACAGTAATGATTACTCGCTGTCTTCTCGCATTGTTAAAGTCCAGTTACGGTTGTAGGTGAAGCAACTTTGTGTTTTGATTCCCCGTGCTCGTGAGACCTACCCGTCGTTGTTGAACGTTGACATTCGCGTTATACCGTTAGCGTTGCGCGGTTGGTTGAATTCAACTGAACTCCGCACATTGTCAGAAGTTCGGCGCCTGCATTTCACGCGTCGGGAAGGCTGCTTTATCACGCCGGAACGGACGTCTGTGCATTTTCAGCAAGCTTTGACATCGTTCTGCAGGTTTGCTTTGTTTTTGTCACTTTATTGGGGTGATATATATTTAAGCCGCTAAATATAACTGGCACTTCATACATGCTTTGCAATTGCAACCTTGAATTAACCACCTTCTGACTTTGTGCGATTTTCTAGCCGCGTTCACGCAACAGGGCTTATACGCCTGTCAAGTCGGTATCATAAAAAGAGACTGCAAGCATGACGCGAGAGCCGAAAAAACGAGGCGAGCAGTTCATCTTGCTTCACAGTGGTTGAAGCTCAGCTAGCTGCCTCGCGTCTTAATCGGCGGGTGATTCTCCAGCGGCATGGAGGACTTGACTCTAACCTTCTCAGAAAGCAGTGCCATGGCCGTATAATCTTTTTTTCGCACGCCGCAAACGTTTGTTCACGAAAGTACACGGCTGCTACTGTAAGCATGCCATATCAAAACAACAATCATATGATTCGTAGTCCACGCCACAGAACATCGATAGCTTGTACGGCTTCATTTCGGAGTGCATGTGGACCATTATTCATCTTCAACGTGACAGAGTGAGACTTACCTCGAGGTATACGTCCTACACGGCGTAATCGCGACTTGGGAAATGCATTTCGCTTTGAGTCGAGCGTGGTTGTCGTCGATCGTCTGCTCTTCACCGTTAACGTGATTGACGAGCTTTCCTCATTTTATCAAGTTCGCTTTGCGGAAGTGCCAGTCAAGCTTGAAGATCCTTTTGAAGCCGCACTGCACGCGGTACATCGTGAGACGCCGCAAGTGCACCGCGAGAGCTCTGCACGTGCACGGAAGCGAGCGGCAACGCGGTGGCGAGAAGGGAAAGCGCTCGCTGATCACGCCCCAGTTTCCCTTTTTCTGCCAGAGATGGCGCTGCCTGTCAAGAGCAGCAGCGCCGCTAAGCGTTGCTTGGGAAGCCTATAAGCGAGCAAACTTTGGCCGAGGGAACGCCCTCCGGCGCGCGCTGAGCGCAGGGGCGGAGAGTCACGTGGGGTGGTGACGTCGGCATCGGGATCGCGGCGAGCCGCCGGCGCCGCCGGTGGCCTCCGGTGCCTGTTTCCTTCGGTTTGTGCCTTCTTTCTGCTGCGATCTGCTGCCTAGCGAAGCATCAGTTGTGCCATTTCGTAGGGATTTCTTGCCATTGCAGCGTTCTGTTCTTTCGATTGGAGATTTTCGCGTTCCGGCATTCACTAGTTGTGTTTGTGCGGGGTTGAAGCGGACTCGCGATGCCGAATTACTGCGTGGCATATGGCTGCCGCAGCACTTACGGTCGCGATGAGGTCGCTTTTCATAAGTTTCCTCGGGATCAGAAGATGGCTGCAAAATGGGTCTCTGCAGTTAAAAGAAAACACTTTAAACCTACGAGATCAAGTGTGCTGTGCTCCAAACACTTCCGTGACAGCGACTACGTACGAAGCCCGTCTCTGATGCAGTCGTTGGGATTGACGATCAAGTGTGTGCGACTGAACAGCGACGCGGTTCCTGCTGTGTTTCCGCACCGGAGGGGGCCGTCGCCGCCACCACGACTTGCCTTCGCGAAAAGAAGAAAAACTGAGGTAAGGCTGTGAAACTACTTATGTGCCATAGCAGCGCGGAGTTTGTTGGTGAGCCCGCGCTTGCCGCAACCGTGCTCAGGTCGCAGTGCTGCCTCGCTTCTGCGGCGGCGACGCTCACATTGCATCTCTAGGGAACGCGCGGATCGCGAGCCGTCGCGCAGATGCCGTCCTTCGGAGTTTTGCTCTATCTGGGACCCAGTGGGCGGCTATCTCCCTGTAGCAGCGGCAGCTCGCGATCGCGCCTTAAAAATACGTGTCTTGATCGCCAACGAAAGTGACCGTGTCACACGGGCGCTTTCGTTAGATTCCGAGAGGGATGATATTTATCGATCAAAATCAAGAATCATTGCTGCTATGCTATACGACAATCACTCATACGATGATGCAGACGACAACATATAATCGCTACCGTGTCATTCGATCACTGCCGAATGCCATCAGATCAAGCAAAATCGTAGTCCAAGGTTTCCGTGTAGCAGCGCTTGACCTAAATAAAGGCTTTCTCGATTTCGATCATTGCCTGTGTGACATGTTTGATAACAGAAAATACTTCCGAATGCGGATATTTTATGACAGATGTCAGGAAACGTACCGCTGGCACCTCAAGTGTTCATGTCCCTAGCTTTCTTATTAGGATCTCGGCCTGTACAACATTGTTTTGCTGCTCACAATCTACACGGCTGAATGAGGCTCGTCATTGCAGTAGTGCTGAGATTTTTTTATGCTGACGGGCTACATATAAGTATATTGAAATTAAGGTGATGGTATTTTTATCACACTGCACAGAAAAAAAAGAAATGCGGGACTGCAAATTAGTATCACAGACGATTATTTCACGAATGTTCAGGCATGTCTTGCTCTGTATGTATCTGTTCTTATGTGAAAGCCTTCTCAAGTCTAGCTTTGGCATACTGAGCACCAGAATGAACACGTATTGCGTTCTTAAAGATTCTTGCAGAATTGCTGGGCAGTGAAAATGAAGAAATGGAAATGCCAGGCCCCAGTTCAAGTCAGAACGCTTCACCTGATAATTCAGCAGGTACGTACCAGCCAACTGTTCCATACAAAATTATATGGGCTGAGTCGTTCTGCATATGTTTCAAAATATCTTTTCTACTCACTGTTTCAGTGGACGCAACACTTCATGGTTGCCCAGATGATCATCCACAGGAGATACAAGGAGTGAGCACTTTCAATCCCCAAACTTCTGACCAGTGCGTACAAACAACTGTGCAGCGAACAACACGCAACAAGGGTGTGCAGGCAGATATAAAGAAAAGCACAGCTTCACACTGCACCCAAGCAAAGCCTCAAACCATTTCAATAGGTACGTTCCTGTGAATCGAATTGGCTGTGCTTGTAATACAATGCATTTTGCACTTGAAGGTCACAGGTCTAGAATATTTCGATTTCTGCGCATGATTGTAGCTCTACACTTTGCTCACATGCTTCATAGTTCATAGTGGATCAGTGGGGTTGCATATTTTGTTTGATTTCTCAGGTATACAGGTTGGTGGACCAGTCATGACAGATGCAAGTACACAGGTCAGTATGAGCATACAGGAAGAGGAGTGTGAGGACATAATTCCAGATGACCTCTTTTGTAACGACCCAGATGATGACCCTGATTACAACCCTTTGGATGACCTTGATGAACTGTACGTTCTGCAAAGCTATGTTACGTAGTTTTGCATACTAGAATTACATAAAGAAGGATGCATGGCTTTGCCAGGACATATGTGGCTGTATTTGGAAAGTAATCAAAATATGTTCCATTTTTTTCTCAGGCCAGAAGAACTACACGAAACGCAAACATCTGGCCAAGAAGGAAGAACTTTCTTCGTTCAAGAAAAGTGTCTGCGTGACCTTCTGATTGTGTGCAGCATCTGCCTTGCTCCTCGTGCAGTGACCTTCACATGTGAGGGAACGTTGGTGGAGGCTAACGGCCAGGGCCGGTCAGGCCATGCATTCTGCTGGCGCAACCAAGATGTGGAAAAACAGCAGCCAGTGCTCAACTTGCAACTTTGTGCAGCAGTGCTGTTTTCGGGAAACAACCCGACAGTTTCAATCAGAATGCTTTCGATGATGGGAGTACAAGTTGTGAGTGAGCGGACGTTTTTCTCCATCCAGCGCGTACACCTGTGGCCCGCCATTGGCAAAGTAAGCAAGGCAGTTGAGGATTTTTTTTTTTTTGTTGTTTTTAGAAGAGGCACTCATTGCGCTGAAATTTTTCAGGTATATCAAGATGAGCAGGAGCTTTTGCTTTTAGATGCTCAGAAGAGAAAAGTGAAGCTTGCTGGGGATGGGCGAGCAGACTCGCCCGGTTATAGCGCGAAGTTTGGCACGTATTCATTGCTAGATGTGGAGAGCAACAAGATACAGCACTTTGAGGTCGTGCAGGTGTGTTATGACTTTACTATGACATTTTAACAAGTTCATGTTGTTTATTTTCTGAAGTGTTTATCACAAAAAGTGCGTATTGAATTTGCAGTCCAATGAGGTTGGCGGCAGCTGTCGCATGGAGCTGGCTGGGCTACAGCGTGCCCTTGATTTCTTGGACCACAAGAATGTTGAAGTGTCCGTTCTTGTCAAGGACCGCCATGCCCAAGTGAAGTGTTTTATTCAGAAACACAAGGAAGAAACCGAACACGAGTATGATGTGTGGCATATGGCAAAAGGTACCCTAATGAATTCTGTAAACGATTGACGCAGGCTTACTTGCGGCGACCTAATACAAATCAATGGTCAAATTGTCTGTTTTAAATGTACATTTCAGGGGTCAACAAGAAGCTGCAGACTGCAGCAAAACAAAGCGACTGCAAGGAGCTGCTACCATGGATAAAATCTATTACGAACCATATGTACTGGGCAGCAGCTTCTAGCCATGGAAACAAGGAACTAATCGTTCCAAAGTGGAAGTCGCTTCTGAATCATGTTCAAGGCATTCATGAGCACGATGATGAGTTGTTTCCCTCGTGTCTGCATGGCGAGATTGAGCCGAGAGAATGGCTCAAAAAAGGTGAGCAATGGCAAAGCAGCAAGAGTTGGGACTTATACATTTAAACTTTAAATTTAAGAGTTTTTGTTACACAGAAACTCTGCTGATATGTTACTATTAAAAAAGTGGACCTAAATAAGCAGACTGACATAACTTTTGAGATTGTAAGTTTTAGAGAACTTTTTATTCTTATAATAGACTGCTGCTAGAAGGTGGTCTGACGCAGAGAAACAAGGGGAACTTTAATTGGAATGCCAGTAGCTTGATTTTCAATGCGTCCAGCTAACAAGACGATACGCTTGTTTAACCTGCCCCATGATTACATGTAATTATTGAAATGACTGAACAAAAGCAAAATTACATATTAGAGCATTGTAAAGAAATGTCGTCCCTCCATTGATGCTTTATGGCAAAATAGCTGTTTTGATGAGAGAAGTGGGGGCTTTAAGTGTAAGGTGATGCTGAAGGTCGAAGCATAGTAAAGCACCATAGCCACATGGTGTGATGTTCAAGAGTCAGTCCTAGGAAAATTCTGTTAGGTTTTTGGTGTGTTCATTTAATTTAGTTTTTTCTGGAGAAAAATGTCACAGCACCAGTTTACCACATTTATCACCATATTCAATTTTGCTATCCCATTGACAAAACCGGGCTTTTGAACAATTTTGTCAGACTCTAGGGCACTGCAGAATTTGAAGAGGTGGCCACTGCGAGAACCCTGCTGAAAGACATGCCACGGCTTTCCACCAGATACCAGACATATGGACTTGAGGCATTTCACAGCCTGCTGCTTCATTTTGCACCCAAGCTGTACCACTACCCATACGCTGGAACGAAGGCAAGGTATGAAGACGATGTTCCCCTAGCAGAGCAGTTCACCATTTATTTGTTGTTTTCCTGACACTCTTCTTGTATTGAGAAGAGGCCAACTGCTTCAAACTTTTTGTGATTTGTCTTGTTACAGCTATTCTAAATGTACGTAATTTATTGTTACATTTATATTAGCTATGCCAACTTTGATTAACTGCAAATTGCACCTGGTCAAGGTCAGTTTTTGTAACTACAGAAATCAGATGCTGCTTTTTCTTGTGTGTTCATTCAGTTAAATGTAACTTTTTTTCAGGACACAACTTGCTGTGCTGCACTATAATGAGAATAGTGAGCGTGATCAAGCCTGCACAAAGGATGGCACTCCACGATGGCGCATAAAGTACCCGAAAGCAGCTGGGGGTGAGCCTGTGGCCTGTCCCATAATGGAGGCAGCCAAACATGGTAAGTTTTCGTACTGTAATTTATTTTGCAGAAATGAAGGTGCTTGAATAATTATTTGCAGGCTACGTCCAAAAGCTCCTGCAGGCAGTAACCGCAGCAGCTATCAATGCACCTCCTGGAAAAAGGGAAAAGGCCACTCCTGAGACTCGATTACCACTCAGCAGCTCATTTAGTATTGTAAATAAGGACACAGAGGTAGCTAAGCGAATGAGTCACTTCAATTAGCAGCGATGTAACCATGGCAAATAAGTATTTAATTGTTGTCTTGAGGCTTTAATCACAATGCATGCTTTTATTATCTACCATTATTTCTCACAGGTGTTTGTCAGACCTCCTGGGTCATAAGATCACGTAAAGTAGGAAAATTCTCATTTAAAGGAGTACTGACACGAATTTTAAATATTTTTGGGTTGTTGCTCTAAATGAAAACACAGGTGTGGAGAACCCTAGAAAGAGTGTCGTTGTGCCTGGGAATCTTATATTTGCTTGGTGGATCACATGCTGCAGTAAGGGTAGATTTACTCGTGTTGTTCAAATCTTGTGATTAGTGCACATTACGGGATGTTATTCATGGGGCTAAAAGCGTGCATGCAGCTTCTTGACACAGTTGTTTCACTCTTGCCGCAATTTTATATTTGCTTGGTGCATCACATGCTGCAGTAAGGCTGGATTTACTCGTGTTGTTCAAATCTTGTGATTAGTGCACATTATGGGATGTTATTCATGGGGGTAGAAACATGCATGCAGCTTCTTTCATGTGTGTTCTGTTTATTTGCTTTTTTGTTCAATGTGTATAAATAAATTTGCTGTAGGAAGGAGGCCCAACACTGGGAAGAAAAGGGGGAAATTGCCACATTAAGTCGTGATTGCTTACTATGTGACAAATACCACAAAACACTGCTTGAGTTCATGAAGAACAGCACAGGAGTTACACCGCATATATTCCAAACACTGTCTTTCAGCAGCTGTAAAGGTGACACTATTGGTTATTATGAGTTCATAGCAATATGTTGGGTACTCGAGCAAAACTCTGAGCATGTCATAAATTGTATCCAGTTTTATGCATGCCGTCAGATTTTTTGTATGTTACAAATCATATTTCTTGGTTGTTTTTTAAATAATTATCATGCACATGCTCAAAGTTGCATGTGGTTGCTTGTCTGTTACAGATTGTATTTTCTTTAAAATTAAGACAGACCACAACACTGACAATAAAGTGAATGGAAATTTCTTCTAATTGCCATGTGTATCTGATTTGTTATAGTGCCCAGCTGGAGATGAGCAATAATAAATGATTGGCACATCTCACGTGGTGTTTTTCATTTCCATCAAACATGACAGTGAAAAGTGCCTGCTGTAGCAGTAGTACATCTCGAGCTGTACATGTTTTTAGGAGCAGCCGTGGAAGCCCTCAGCTCCACCAACCATAGGAGTGCTTGAATCCAGTGTATGTGCCTTCAGGGTCTGGATATTTTTTTCTAACTGCATTCAGCACACAACTGGGCAGTATTACTCTATTTTTTGGCCAGTTCTTTTCCATGTGAGGTAGACAAATTGCTTGTATCCTGCATGTCTTAATTTTCTGAAAAAGTGAAGGGCACTGTAAACACAAAGTTCCAAATCAAAGCCTATAGCTACTAGCTTCTCACCTGTTTTTAACAGACATCTGACTTGACGAGTCAACTGGCGTGCCATTCTGTTGTAAGGCCACTTCCAAAACGTCCTTGTTTAAGCACACACTTTTAAATTTTTTTGTCGTTGTGATGCACCGGGGATGTTTCTGCCGGTCGCGGATCTGCCGAATCTCGAGGCAGCAGCAGCAGTCGTCCTCGTTCTTCATTGGCACGCAGCGCGTGCATGAGCACCTATGGCGAAAACGTGTACACAGATATGGGTAACTAGCGTGTAAGGTGCTTCAGTGTAAAACGCTTTGATATTGCTTACGACCAGATCTGCATATCTTGTACTCTACACGACAGTCGCATATTCACGACGCAGCTAATATACCGCTTGCATTTTAACACCATCACTGTAGTACTGGCCAGAATTTCGAAAAAGCGACGATATTTTAAACAGAGCAGCATTATATGAGCCAAACCGTCCATGCGCAAGCTTGCAGCGCAGTTCGGAACACGTCAACACTGCGCGGCAAAGAGCGGCACTCGTGCCGCTTTTTTTTTTTTTTTTTCTCGCGATAGCACACTGACTCATCGCATGCTTCTTGCCCGCTGCGAAGCGTGATACTGATTGCATCAATAACGCTGCACTATGAGCAGTGAAATTCACGAACTAATGTTTCTGCACGATGCGCGCGCTAGCGTGGACCGTGCCAATACGTAGCTAACAGGTAGTGCCAAGGCTGCTGTTCCTTATCGGATTGAATATCCGCGGCTGAACGTATGATTTGTATCAGTTTACGACAGTGAAATTGAGCACTGGTCCATGTTTCCGACGCGGGTGAAGGTGGCCGGTTGGGACACACTTTCTTTTGCCGGATCATCGGTGCTGGCAGCGTCTTCGGTCGTCGCTCTAACTGTGGCGACCGGCTCGAACATGTAAGGATGTACAGCGAACTCGTTGCGACTTTCAGAGTTCGCCATAACAGCAGCTACCAGACTTCAACCGTTAGAAACACCGACAACACCGCATCGCCCGACAGCGCGCGCCGTGAGCTGCCCTCATGGTCCCTATCGTGGTGTCACGGAGCTTCGGCCAATCACAGGCGGCGGCGAGACCCGCGATGCCGGCGGAGGCGCCTCTTGCTCGTTTTCGGCAAAATAAAGTGTTTTGCGTTGGTTTATGCAAATTTTCGACTTGATTTCCGAGTTCGCCGAACAAAGTTACTTATTATGACACCATAACCTCGTTTATTTTAAAAAGTGCTTCAGTGTCCCTTTAATGCTTTCCATAACTTCCTCTGTAGTCTGGAAACACTCATTGGACTGACTGGATTCCTCTTCCATATGCTCAATGTCTTCCTTAAAGTTCCTAAAGCAATTCTGGCACACAAAGTGCGATTCATGCACTCTGAGCGCTGTGTCAGCTTCCAACACTTTCTTTAGATTGTCAATTCCCAAGTCTTTGACACTGCGGAAATTCCTTTGAACCTGATCTTCCGCTTGTGTCTCTTTAAGTAGTCGGCGCAGCAATTTCGTTCAGGAAACTTCGCCATCAGAACTGTGCCAGTGAGGTCTCTCGGTGACACAGTAGGTTACAGTGAGTATAAGGTACAATCACTTTGGGGTGAAGGTAGCGTCCAAGGAAGTTCTTAGTGCAATAACGAAAGTTCAGTAGCCGGATCGCAGCTGATGTCTTGACACCAGGGTTTACGTGAAGAGAGCCGCTTGCAGTGGGCTTCTTACATACCCCGCAATCTCTATCTTATCTGCTTACGAAATAACTTATTATTAATAATAGAGGACGACACGAGAGTAACTACAATGTGATGAAAAAACTGTATCATTGACACACGTAGAAAACAACACGACTCTTTGTTCGAGTTCACTATCCACTCTGACATATGGTCTACACCCAAAAAACTGCTTTTCAAGGGTGAGGGGAACGCTCTCTCCTGTCTGGGTCCGACCGTTGCAGGCGCACCGCGGTGCGTCTCGCATTTCACGACGGTCATGTGTTCTCCGTCACAGGTTCTCGGAGTGCTTGGCTGTTATACGTACTTTTGTACGTACTTTTATACGTACTTTCGTACTTTTGTGGCTGTTATACGTACTCAAAACAGTCAAAAAGACACAAGCTGGGTCCATCGTCATTATTAAAACCAAAAAAGCGAGCTACGAACTAAATATGTCTATTAAATTTATTTTATCATTAGAGCGCCACACATTGATGTTAAGACCATACATGGGTATTAAAATAAGCTCAATTTTCTCACTTAAAACAAAATAATGCAACATATTTTTGCAGCACAATATTTATCAGTCATGGCCGGGTATAGTCCATCATTTTCATAAAAATCGGTGATGATTATTTTTTTTTAAACGACTCTAAAATGTTGCAATTTTCGCTAGTTTTGGAATTATGGCATTTTGGGGATTTTATAACGAAATAAATATGCAGTGTAGTCGCATAACGTTTTGCTTAATTAGCGAAAAACCTTTCGTAGACTTGCGAGAAATATTTTCAGCTTCAGCGCTTTAGCGAAAACTGCGAAAAAAAGACCCTTGAATTTGGGGTCAGCCAGAGGCAGCCGCTCAAAAACCAAAGTTTGGCAATTTTTCAAAAATGTACTGTCAGTCACACAAATTTAAATTTCCGTAGGCCGATAGTACTATTACTGAAGATTTACCAAAAATTAACACTGATGTCAACAATGCGTTAAGTTTTTAGTGATAGGCCTCCAAAGTTGTGAAATCTGAAAGCTGCAGAATTGCCTTTTTCCACCTGTTGTGAAACGCGAATTTTTTCCTAGAAATCCGTGATAATTTCCGCAAGACGAAGGTTCATTCCTTTCTATAGAGACATTTGCCCAGCTCATATAAAAATTTCGTGCAAAACAAAAAATAGTCGGGACCCCCCTTGGTCTATCCTTATCTGAACACACCCAGCTTTTCATGTCTTGCCTTTTTTAAATGTGCTATAATTAGACTATATCTCGCGCATTTATATTGTCCTTGACTTCGTTTCAAGCTATAAATGCCGCTCATCTAGCACATTTCCACAGTGCAGCTCAACAATACATTCTTGTCTAGAAAATGTCTGCGGGCTAGCTCAGCTAGACAAAGCGCCAGTGGTCAGGCACGTAGCCAGGATTTTTTTTCGGGGGGGGGGGGGGGGGCCCAAGGCCTAGTTGTTCGAAAGAAAGTATTTCCATGGCAAAAATAAAACAAAAGTTGCCCGGGAATATAGAAGGCCGGACGAATTTCGGGGGGGGGGGGGGCCGGGCCCCCCTCCTTGCCTACGTGCCTGCCAGTGGTATAGCTTAAAGTGACGCAGAGGAATTCAAACTGCTCGACTTATGGTGCGATAATCAGGGAACAATATATATATATATACGACTGCCACGCAGGGGCGGATCCAGGCGCTTGCTTTGGGGGGGGGGGGGCGGTTGGTTGTTGGGGGGGGGGGCGAGGGGGGAGGGGGGCGTTGCCCAACTTTAAAACTTCACGTCAGTAACCAAATGCTCATTATTTTTGTTCTCAGTTGCATTGCTCAGTGCCATTTCATTATCTAAAATAATATCTCGTAGAAAACCACGTGCAGTTTTGAAAACAATTTATTGACATGGTGGGCATGGTCAAATCTTGTAATATCACAAAAACCTAAAAGTTTACGCAGGAATCTGAGTAATATCGGCGACAAATATGAACACAAGAGAGAATGCAAATCACGCAAGCAGCATTAACCAGCATAGAGCGGCGATTTGTACGTTTACACGAAGTCTCACCGAGCTTTGTACATAGGGAAGTAGAGCGACACTCATCATTCATGAGTCATACACAAGAAGTACAATGAGGTATCTAGAGTGATACAAAACAACTACAATAATGTTTACTAAAAGTAAACATAACTGCATTATACAGGGTTGATGGCAACTTTGAAGAAAACAATTCAAGGGTTTTTAAGGACTTTCAAGCACCTAACGAAGAATTTTCAAGGACTTCAAGCAACATTGTTGAGATCGTAGAAAAAGGAAACACCAGCTTTTACAGCATGAAGCACATCCTTCATTGCACACAAGCCAAAGTAGGAACATTTTCACAATTAATAGCTAACTAAAGGAATTCTCACCGTTCCTTTTTCGCTCATATTTTTACACTGTTTTCCACGGGTTTCAGTGTTCTTCTGCTAAGTTGCTTAAACTGATTCACCTCACAATATGGATGTATTGCGTGAGCGCGTGTGCACATGACACATACACAAAATGTGCATTGCCAGCCTTAAAATTTTTTCAACTTATATGTATATAAGACATAATCGCCGCTAATATAACACAAAAACGCAGGAAAAAACACAAACATGACAACATGGGCAGCACTTGCAACTTATTTTGTGACATTTTAGGGGCAATTATGTCACATATAGCAAGTACCAACTAGGCGATGAACACGTTCACCTGTTGAGCATATATGCCCACACACACACACACATATGCAAAGGGGTCGGGCTCCCTTCACTCTCTACTGCCACAAAATAAAATCCTCGTCAACCCTCTGATCAAAAGTAGGCTCGTGCAAACATAACTTTCTAGGCTCAAAGTGAATGGCAATTAGTGTCGAATAATTTTGTAGTGATTTTATATAGTAGCGGGATTTGAATTGTAGTAGGATGCAAACTATATGTGGAAAAATAATTTAAGTTTTAAAATTTCTCATACGTAAGCAATATAAGACGATAATAAAAGGAATGACTGAAGTGCAGAAGTGTGGCTTCGCGCTGGGACGGATTTCCCCTGACAAGGTGGTTTTTCGGCACAGCAGTCCCGTGTTGCAGTGAAACCATCTTTAAAGCGGGTTACATGTGTTAGAATATGTCTGTTCGTTCTTTTTAAATACTTTCAAATTCTAAATTAATGTCATAGCGAAGTGGAACCGTGTAATATGAGCTCGATTATTGGCACAGAACTATCCAAAATGCAATTGCTAAAAATTGGCTCAACAAAAGTGTATTGACAAAATTCAAGGACATTTAGGGACCTACAAGAATTTAAGAGTTTTCAAGGCCTTAAAAGTGCTATTTCAGAATTCCAGGGTTTTCAAGGACAGCTACGACCCCTGTAGCATAAGAAAAGGCGGCAATCTTAACCAACAAAACAAAAGTCGGAAAGAAACATGTGCAGCAGAAAAACGATATTTACACACGAATGAATGTGTATATTCGTGATAAAAAGGTTCACAGGTTTGTTAGAAAAGCATGCGGGGTTGGCATCTTCGGCAATTAAGCTTGTAAAGACTCAAACTATGGAGGCTGGTTAAATCACAAGCTCTAACCTCCGCTGTCCGCTACATTTGGTTGCGAACCGCTCAATCACTTTACTCGTGTCAATGGTAATGTCCCTATGAGCATGTAATAATGCCAGCCCAGTCAAACGCTCTTCACCCATTTGAGAGCGCATCCACGTCTTCAGACGTCGTAAAGCAGAAAAAGACCTTTCGGCACTGGCCACACTTACGGGTAGAGTGGCCAGTATCTGAAGAAATGTGTGAATTAAAGGAAAGATTTCCCTGTCGCACGTGTCCAGTGCTCCCGCAGCGGTAGTGGGAACTTCCCTTCCGTCTTCGGCCTCGCGCATCCATTTCTGTCGCCATAAACCTAGCTCAGCTTCAGCCATCTTTGCTGTCGTTGACACATTTGTGCCCATGAAAGCGGAATAGCGCCGAGAAATGTTTGCGAGATACTTTTTGTCGTCCTCTTTTGTGGCGTGACTTTGGGACGGCACAAAAAGAAAAAGTTCGTAGGCACTTTCCGCCTCAACAGTGAATCGCGATTTTAAGTCAGTCAACACATTGTCCAGTAATGGAGCGTAGACTGCCGTCCTATAGTAGCTCTCTACATCAGGCATAGGGGCGTTGCATCTGTACCAGGGGCGTAGCCAAGGGGGGGGTTGGGGGGGTTCAAACCCCCCCCCCGAAATTTTTCAATTTTGCTTGCGTATATAGGCACGCACACATACAAACACACGCACGAACATACATAAAGTATGGTTGAACCCCCCCCGAAAAAAATTTCTGACTACGCCCCTGATCTGTACGTCTGTCTTTTAGTAATGCGTGGCGACCGAATCTGTTTCCAGTTCATCTGCCAGGACGACGGCGTCCTTGTAGAGTTGCGAAAATGTTTCGGCAGAGTCCACTCTTCGCTTATCAAGAACAGCCATGGTGTCCACCAATGCGTTCTTGGCCGTTCGGACGTCAATACACTGTCTCTGGAAGAGACGACTGAGCGGAAGCGTATGGGCCAGCATGTCGGCCAATTAACCAGGAATTCTTTTATGGTGGCAAGGAGCGTTTTAGCTTTCGCCGAACTGTGCATTTCAGTCCAAGTGGAGATGCTCTCCAAAGCCTTGGCCACGCTCCCAAGCGAATCACGAAATCTCATAACGCCGTCGTGCCTCTCAATCCATCTCGTTTCGCAAAGACCTTTCAGTTGACCACCAAGGATGGTTTTCAAAACAATATTTCGTTTCGGTGACGCTGTAAAAAAAGAAATCACCTCTTTCATAACACCAACAGCATTTCTAATGGACTGTAGCCTTGATGATTTTGACAGCGACAAGTTTAGTGCGTGGTTGAAGCAAGGACAGTGCACAGCATTGGGTGCCGAGCGTTTAATTTCAGATACAGCGCCACAAATCTGAGAGACCATGACGCTGCAGCCATCGGTACCTATACCAACGCACTTTTCGAGATCAACTCCTAATGCCTTCAGTGCCTTAATAACAGTGTTGTAGGCGTTACTGAAAAAAAGTAACTAAATACGTTACTCGTTACACTATAAAAAAAGGAACGCGTTACCGCCCTACGTTACCTACAAAAAAATGTAACGCGTTACCGTTACCGTTACCGAAAAAAAGTAACGGACGTTACCTCTGCCGTTACTCCGTAATCATAAATTTTATTCAATGTGTCTTTGCTGCAGGAACCCGCAATAAG
This sequence comes from Rhipicephalus sanguineus, assembly GCF_013339695.2. Lineage (NCBI taxonomy): Eukaryota > Metazoa > Arthropoda > Arachnida > Ixodida > Ixodidae > Rhipicephalus > Rhipicephalus sanguineus. The sequence continues at coordinate 61,968,009 of NC_051179.1, forward strand.
AATTTTTTTACATCTCAAATTTACATTTCACGTAAAACTTAGAACCCAAACAACGATTATACCCAAAATGCCGCTTTAACGAGAATTATTTGCACAAATGTACCGGACTTTAGTACGTTACAGTGGCTTTAATTTGCCTGTAAAATTGCATGTGATGGCTTCTGACTCTGGCACATGGTGAAGCCATTTTCTCAATGTGACATTATACACACTATGAGATTCAATTATTAAAGCTATCCGTAAAGAAAGCATCACTGCACTTTCAATAAGTTTACAAGAATTCTGACGGCGTGCGTCTACTAGCAAAATAGATGCGCAAATTTTGTAGTAATAAAGGAATGATTTAATGGCCTAGTCACGGAAAAAAATATCTGTGAATATACATTTTTTTGTTCACTTTAACTTATATAACCTGTTAACCTGTATAGAGTGTTTAAGATCAGCCTCGTTCGCTCAGGAGTTCAATAACCAGAAACTTAACTGTAGTTGCAGATAGAAAGAAGCAATATTCATTTTCAAAACAAAGTTGATAAGCCTTATCAACGTTGTAGCGACTATTATGTAGCAACTATAAAAAAAGTCACATATTTAGACACTTTTCAAAAATAGTTTCCTTCGCTCTACAAGTTCCAAACAATGTTGCTTTACTCTTTGTTGCGCATACATGTCATACAAAAAAATGTCTTTGTAACGGTAATATTTGAGTTTTTCATCACTATGAACGTTCGAGAACGACAGGTAATAAAATCGGTCCCTCTGTATTGAATATGTTCGCCATTTTTGCTCGTAAATTATGCAGCTAATAATAAAACTAGGTTCCTCTTCAGGCTACTGGGTGGCATGTGCATAAAATACAAATACTCAATTAAATCTAACACATCCATTTTCGGATCCGTGACGACCTCTCGTGGAATCACCCGTTTGCGATAACCACCTGCCGTGTAGGTATACCTGTAACCGTGGTTAGCCGTAACCGTAGTTAGCTTAACCGCGATTAAAGCTGTTCGTGTGACAGCGGTATTCATGGGTTTTGGTTGAAACAGAGCGACGCCAACCAAGGTAGTGAGTAAGTTTTTTTTTTTCGTTACAAGAAAAAGTAAGACGTTTCGCGTCCCACTCGTTTTCTTTTTCAGGGTCTTCTTCCTGCCATGGGGTCACGCCTATTCTCCATGATGCAGAGCACCTGTAGACCGGTTGACATTACCGGCTGTCGCCTGGATGGGTGAGGATTCCACAAAAAGACGCTTATAGTAATTGGCTTCTAAGTCAACGAAGCGGGACTTGTTAAATTCGATGCGCTCGTCTTTCACCACGCTGTGCCCAGAGTTCTACTTTGTCACCCGGACTTGCGGACGTCCTATTTATGTTGCCTCTCGGGGAAGTTCTTTGTTTCCCCCGCGTACGAAGCCTCACGATCAGCACATGGTATGGAGTAAACCAACGTGTAAACTAGCCCTTGCGCTTTTTTCTTCGGGCGGCCTGTCTCTTCGGCACGAAAAGACGCAGGTGCCCGCAATCCACCTGCTACAATATACTTCCACGAAAAACATGTCCGTACAGTTTCTCATGGCGGATTCCGCGGCGTTTTTTCAGGCTTTGTGTGGCGATGGCCCAACTTTTTCCAAAGGTAGTCGGCGCGTCTTAGGAATTGGTCCCCGCATTTTCCACAAACAAAAGTGATTCTGCCCGCACTTTCTTTGTTAATGCCTGGCAGGCCGACAGCATTCCGAGGCTGCGACAAAAGAATTCGTCGTGGCGAGCTCTGGGAAAGAGGCACCTACAGGATGAAAAAGTAACGAGTAACGTGACACCTCACGTTACCGAAAAATGTTAACGTAAGTACGTTACCCGTTACAGTTCCGAAATAGTAACGAGTACGTTACTAAGTTACCGAAAAAAGTAACGCGTTACCGGTAACGCCGTTACTTGTAACGCGTTACCGACAACACTGCTTAATAACTTGTTGCCCGAGCGTTATTCCTGTCACAACGGGCTCGCTTATGCCAGAGCCAACAGCCGTGCTACCAATATCACTACGAATGTCTACGAACTGTACGAAGTATTCTCGAATGACGTTGTTGTGGACATATCGCAGAACAAGACACAATTGTGACATATGAGCAACGTCAGTAGTTTCATCAAACATAACACTGTACATGCCGGATTCTTGTACCTGTTGAATTATCATAGAAAGCACTTCTTCCGCACAGCACGTGATTAGTTCATTCTGGGTTGTCTTGCTTATATATGTTGCCCGAGATGACGCATTGGCGAGATGCCTCTCGAGTTCCTTGTCACCACTGGAGACCCGAAAGCGCAATAGTTCACGAAAGTTTCCCTCGTTAGCGACTGGTGAAGCCTCTTGTGAGTTGTCGAGAAGCGAGCCATCGTCTCTATGTCCACGAAGCGGTATGCCTTGACGCCCTAGAAATATGATGCTTTCTATGATGGGTATCAGACGGTTTCTATTCTCAGTCACTTGAAGTAGACGCTGTTTGGACACTTGGTTCGCGACATCTCTTTCCGGTGCACCAGCACAAGCAAGAAAGTTTTTGCGGCTTCCACTGCTTCCTTGTGGTATCTGGTGGCTTCATGCCGATGAAGATCGCCATCCTTGCCTAGTAGCCTCGCAAATGTCCTGAGCGGTCTCGTCACAAGTTTCTGAAGTGGAACATTTCTTTGGTAGCCTCCAACGGCGCCTGTTGCGAACAATGCGCAGTATTTGCAATATAGACCTTTCTGACTGTTCGACAGAACAAGCCACTTAAATTTAAGCAAATGTGCACTGCTCAAATATCTTTTTTCCTCTTTGCCCCCTTTCTTGTGGATGGAGTGCGGGAAGCTATAATTTTGTGGCGGCTGCCAATGGGACTCCAGCAAACACCTCTTGGAGAAGTTGTCAACTTGCTTTTCCACGAAGTTTGCAATGTCCAAAGAACCCGACACCATGGCAGTGCCTCCACTGTCGCTGGCTGTCAAGAGCGTGGCGTCCGATCTTTTGCTTTCGTGTTCGGCATTCTGCATGCAGACAACATTCGCATCAATCTCATCTACGTGCAACGAAGGAGCGGGGAATGGAGTCTCCGTACGACTGGCTTGAGAGTCTTCTTGGCGAGTCTTCTTGGCAGCTGGACGGAAGAAACTGTCGATCGTTTTAGTACTCGACCGCTTCATTCTTCACAGTAACTGTAAAAAGAAAGGAAATTCGCACTAAACGTTTTTCACTATCGAAGAAAAAGATGTAGGCAAAACAAAGCTGAATTTTTTTTTCAACATTTCTTTTGGAATGGTTTCAGAAGTGCAGATAAGAAATTGTAAAACAGTTTTCATTTTCAAACGGTACAAATGATTACACAAACGTACAAAATCGTTTGCAAGCGTGGTAGCAATACAAGAAACGAATAGAGCGTTTTAGAAAATTACGGTAATACCGTGCCATATATGGTACAGTATTACCGCACCACTCCTCCTTTCTAGCTCGTTGTGTTTTTGCAGCTCCCCGTACCAGTTACTGTGCGTCCCCCGAACAACAGGTTCCTCCTTCACCATACAAAGACTGAGAGGCAGCACTTAGGCGTGACAATTTCATAGTCATTTTTGAAGAAAAGCATTTGTAGAGCTGATGTACCCTCAGTGGAATTAGGAGCGGCAAATGCACAAGAGAGAAAGGAGGAGTGGTGCGGTAATACCGTACCGTATAGGGCACGGTATTAGCGTAACTTGCTAAAAACACTAATAGAGCGTTTTAGCAAGTTACTGAAATACGGTACGCAAATCGGTAAGGCAGTATGGTAGCGTTCCTCCTTTCCCGCTGGTTCTTTTGCCGCTCCCCGTTCCAGTGACAGTGCGTACCCCAAACGACAGGTGTCTCGTTAACAATGTGTAGGCTGACAGGCAACGATCAGGCGTGACAACCCCACAGTAATTTTTGAAAAAGCTTTTGTGGTGTTGGGGTTTATATAGGTGATTCTGTTCAGAAATAAGAAGTGGGGTTTGGTGTGCACGATAACTGTCTCTCGAATAGGACACCTCAACCAGTACACACACGGGGAAAGGGGATGAAAAGAAGACAGAGAGGAGGAAAGACACTAAAGGAGAACTTGCGGGAAGGTAGGACGTGCCTTCACTGGCAAAAGGTCGACGACCGGGAAAGGAGGAGCGGTACCGCCATACGGTAGCTCCCACGCTCAATAGAGTTACTGTATATGCTACCTTTAGGTAGCAGAGTTGCGCCAAGGTACGCCATCTTGGGCTCCGAAGTCTTGCGGGAAAGCCGCTCACCACCCGCGCAGGAGCCGCGCTCGCGCGACAGAGTAACAGCGTTGATTTTAACAGCAGATATTCATGGGGCTTTTATTGCACTCGTCACATTTTAAAACAGTGAACGCAAGCAAATATACAAAAAAGTAGCAATATTGCGTCGTGCGGGTATACAGGCGAGAATTCTCAGTCTTTTCTGCTCACTTTTTTTTTAACGCATTCACCATCCTCTAGGTGGCGCTACCGTCCCAGATTGGGCACGTAAGCGCTATTCCGCTAAGCTAAAACACGCTGTCCACAACGAACGTTCGCGGCACGGTAACGACATTCCCTTAACCCCCGCTATCACGCTAGCGCTAAACTAATAACTGTCTAATAACAACAGCGCCGATGTCAACCGACCTTGAGCCGCCGGAATCTAGAATCTACGGAGTGTCGGCGTCGCCTGGGAAGTGTTGGCTTCTCCGCAGCGCAAATGAGCCACCTATGACCACGTGACGGCGCTCGGCGAATAGCTTTGCTGGAACCATCGAAGGCAGAGCGAGCGGCGTCCGGAAAACAGTGGCGCAACTCTGCTACCTAAAGGTAGCATATACAGTAACTCTAACGCTCAAGTTTGCGCAGCGCCGTCCACCGCCCCAGCGGAGAGAAAGGAAACCTCTGGTAGCTCGGACCGGGCGCGCTTGCTTGGTTTTCCCATTGCGCGCGCGGAGAACGTGCTCCCCGGGGCTTTTATTTCGCATTTTTCACGCTATGGGTGCAGCTCCTTCGTCGTACTGGAAAGCAGGCACGCAGCCCTGCTGCATTTGTGAACTGTCACAGAAGTTTAAAAATGATGAAGAGCCAAAAACTCCCCGTCAAGTTCTACCGTTTGCAATGCAAGCAGTGCGAGGAGCAGAGGCGTCAAGAGTGGATTATGGCAGTTAGCCGCACTAAGAGAGGAGCTTTCGCAGTCTTGTCACCTTGAAGCAATTTTTTGTTCTAAACAGTATTACGAACTATTAATGGGGAGAAACGCGATGATCGTGCTCATTGAAAGGGAAGTGCGTTTGTGAACCGAAGCTACAACAAATAGACAACCGCTGTACATTTCGAGATTGCGCGCTTGTTTCCGAGTCAACCATTTGTAATGTGACAGCAGCGGAGCATGTTGGCCTTAATGCACAAGAGGTTTAATACCGCACCGTGAGTACTGCAAGTGTTTTATTCAGCTTGATTGCGGTACATTTCCTGTCGCGGCTAACTGTAAACAGAATTAAGCTGCATGTTTGCCCTGAGCGTTATATTAATTGGCCTTGCATGCAACACGCCGTGATTGCTTAGCAGGCTGAGGTGTTGCGCTGCTAAGTTCGAGGTCATGGGTTCGATTCCCGCATACGGCACCTGCATTTCGAAGGGAGCGAAATGCAGTAACACCGGCGTACTTAGATTTAAGTGCACGTTAAAGAATCCCAGGAGGCCGAAATTAATCCGAAGTCCCCACCACGGCGTGACTCATAATAATGTCATGGTTTCGAATAGTAAAATATTATAGGCTTGCATGCGCGCGAGCCGCGGGCGATATACAGCTGCCGCTTTGGAAACGAGCTGACAAAAAAACCAAGGCGGCAATTAAATTTTCGATTGATTGAATAACTTTAATGTGATTGAATGACTTTAATTTTCGATGGCTTCGCGAAATCAGACGGGCTTAGCATCGGGCACAAAGCTCGGCATTATCATAATATGCGCGATCCCAGTGGTATTGGTATAGTATGATGCTGACAAAGCGAGCTGTCGAAACAACCAAAGTGACATTCGACATCAGCGAACAAGGTGCATTATCAGGCTTCGATATTATCCAAAATGAAACAAGACTCTGCAAGAAACATGCTTGGTCGAAGTGGGTATGAAACATTTTTTGCTCGCATCATTATGCTATCCAGGGAGCTCTAAAAAAATTCAAGGCGATCCGACGTTGTTATCATCCGATGCAAACCTCGGCAAAAAGTGAAACTCCCACGAAACTGAACACTGCATGCACATTGCGATCCTGCCAGGGCAGATGTAAATTATGCTCTTCACGCTGAGCTCATAATAAATTTAAAGACACGCGACAAACTTGGCATCCAAGCAATCGAAAGTTATCAATCGAAAGCGCACGCGAAAGCGTGGTGGTTGTTTGCTGACGCCCGAGCAGAC